>NC_081185.1:29029223-29218773 GCF_029867415.1 Vicia villosa
AAATATTTCATATAGTGTAGGTGAATGTATTAGGATAACGTTACTACTTCATATGAAGTGATATTAATATAATTTGAAGAATGGATAATACTCTTTCAGTCCCAAATTATATGAGATTTGGTCGTTTTACATAGAGTGTAGTTAATTTTGTAGCGAAAGAGAAAGAGAAATTACGTTTAATTTTATAAAATTGTTTTTCATTAACAATGTGAAGAAAAAAAATTTAAAGAACGGGAAGAAGTGAGACTGAGAGTAATAAATATTATGGTTAATACTAGTTTTCACCTCTCTAATATAGGTGAAATTTGATTTACCTCCCTCGTAAAATATTTTTTTTACTTTTGGATTACCCCCTAAGCATGCAAATAAAACATCAACTCTGAGGGGAATCAAACAAAAAAACATTACAGGGGTAAATTTTACACGTAGGAAACAAAAAACATAGTATTTAAATATTTCAAGGGGGTGTTTAAAAAAAAATTTACAGGAGTGAAAAGCGAATTTCGCCTATATTACAGGGGGATTTTTGTATATTTAACCCTAAATATTAAATGACAGAATAAGAAAAATGATTAATGTTGCATAGCAGTTTATAATTTGAGACAAATATTTTTTACATAGTTACTTATAATTTAAGAATCATAGAGTAATCCATAACCTCCAATTATGTTGAATCCGAACATCAAGAGATCACTCAAAACCAAGAACACCGTTAAATATGGGTCCACCTCTCCATTGGTGAATATATATATGGGGTTTTTTCAAGATTATCCGCGTTGTAGGTGGAAAACGCTTCAACGCCATATCTTTTCTCTCCTCTCAAACCCAAATGGTGAATTCTCATGAAAGAAACCTTTCACATAGTCTTTGTGGAACAATCCAAACACAAGCACGACTAAAGGAGCCTTCCCCAAGGTGATGGAGGTTAAAAGAATGGAATTAGTTCATCCTTCTTCCCCTTACCAACACTTTGAAGTGTCTTTTAACAGGTGGGATGACATCCACACAATAGCTTTGGTCGACGAGTAATTGTGTATCTTTTTAGTATATTCACTTAGAAATTATTCCCTCAATATAAGGCAGGGAATCAAATCCAATCCATCGTTGCGTACTATGGCCCTTCTCGGTCGATCGGAGCAACTAGATTTCCCTGATGGCAAAACGCATAGACGATTCAAATGAGGGATTATCTCCTGGTGGAGGAGAGACCCACACCATTGTTCTATAACTACTATTTGGTAAGTGGCATATCAAGCCATCATGTAGCCATTCTTATAAAAGCGGTAATTGAAAGCCAAACGTTCAACGTGTATTTGGGAACCTATGGAGCTCATGTGACATCTTGTATGTAGAAATGTAAACTAATTTGGGCCTCGAACCAGTACCATAACCTTATCATAGAGGAAGCCTCCAAGGTTTCAGCGACACTGAGACATAAACTTTAGCATACGTTGAAACTCTTGACCGCGTTTGGAGATAAAGAAGAAGAAAAAAATAAGTCCAGGTAAGATTCGTAGTAATTAGTTGAATCTATTTACTAATGCATCTTCGGAGGACCATCATCGATAATACACTTGAGAGTGATGTTTCATGCCACTGAATATTCGGTCGTGGTACTTTGCTTCAAATTTGGTCGCATCTTGCACGGGTAGACTTTCGAGTTTAAAAACATTGTTTTGACGAGAAGGTGGATGAATAAGCCATACATTTTGAAGCAATAATGAGGTTTGAAAGGCCATGATCTCTCAAATATTTCATCGAAACCCTCGTTAGAAGTGACCCATCAAATTTCAATAATATTGAAACAGGATTTCCCTAATTCATACAAGAGAATTTCACAATACGCATAAAGAAAAATCATGATTTGTTTGTTTGGTCACCGAAGAAATGATGGGGCTTATTCCCGGAGCGACTTTCAAATTGATAGACTTCTAGAAGAACGTAACTCATATGTTGCTCAATGTTGGAGGAAACAATCACATGAGAAGGACAAAGCATCCAAGGGGTCTATTGAAGAGTTCTTAAGGGCCAGATTTATAACTTAAATGAAATACACGGCATGGATTTTTAACAAGAATAGCAAACAACAAGAGGCATATGTGTTTCAATAATTCATACCTCGATCAAGCTTGCCCAAAAGAAGCATATTTATTACCAAATATAGTGTCATAAGTTATTCTCCTAGTGATAGTGGTGTATATTATCCTTTCGATTTGAAACCATTACAGTCCCTACATGATGAGTTGGTTAATTTAGCACCATCAATAATCATTTTAACAAGACGATTATAGATTCAGCTAACATGTTACTGCATGAGTCATGCAAAAAGATATGAGTGTCCCAGACGCAATTTTCTCATCCTACATATGCAGGAGTAATATCTATGAGCCATTTGATCGAGTATGACTATAAAATGCACGATCATTCTCAAATAAGTGAACGTACGATATTAAGATTATTTTTATTACTAAGGATACTTGTGTATCAAGAAATTAATTGGTGATACATTATACTCCTTGTGTTAAATATAGATATAATGGCAACAATGTAATTATACATGAGATCATTAGCATAGAAGGGTTATGTCAAAAACATGACGTTCTCGTCACTTTGATAGCAGTGAGGTGTTACTAGATTATCGCTTACAATTCATAATATTAAATAAGTGATTTAATATTATTTTCAACTATATGAGAACCTATAGAGTCATATAATATAGTATTGACAACATAACATGTTCCTACCAAGACCAAGGCAAGGTCAAAATCGACCAATTAGCACAATATTCCATGAACCTGGGTGACGCAGCACGAAAAATACTCGAGCGCATCGCACACTCGAAATACAAATAGAGTTGAAGGATAGAAAAACACTTAGAAAGGGGGGGTTTGAATAAGTGTGACTTTAAAAACTTGTAAGATAAAAACAAAGAACACAATTATTTTTATCCTGGTTCGTTGTTAACGAAACTACTCCAGTCCACTCCCTTAGAGTGATTTACCTCAACTGAGGATTTAATCCACTAATCCAACTGATTACAATGGTTATCCACTTAGAAAACTTCTAAGTCTTCTAGAGTATACAGATCACAACTTTATCACTCTAGGAATTCACCACTTAGAAAACTTCTAAGTCTTCTAGAGTCTACTGATCATAACTTGATCACTCTAGGAACCTTTTACAAACAATGTAAAATAATGTTTACAAGAGTAAGTTTGCTTCTTATAAAGCTATAATCATAACAGTGATATTTCTCTTAAGTTCTAAGCTTAACACTCACTAAATATTACAAGAGTTTGTGAGGTTGAAGATGAAGTTCGTGAGCTTTGATTTTGACAGCGTTTTGGTATTTTACGCAAATGTTTTCTATACTGCTTCTGATCAGAACTTCTATATATAGGCGTTGAGAGAAGATGATCTTGGGTTGCATTTAATGCTTTGCGTGAATAGTACAACGCTGCATTTAATGTTTCACACTTTTGTCAACTACCTCGAGCCATGCTTTTGCTGCTTTTACTGACTTTATCTTTTGTAGCTTCTAACGTTCCTTTTTTCAGTCAGAGATTAGACTTAATAGCCTGTCATCTTGTACTTGCTTCTGGACTCAGATTTGTAGATAACAACGTTTGAATTTCAGAGCCAACAGCTTGGTGCAGAGCATCTTCTTGTCTTCTGACTTTTAAGAGCTTGAGCGTGATACCATTCAGAACTTCAGTGCTTCTGCTTCTGACTTCATGTTCTTCTGATGCTTCATAGTTCATGTTATGATTCTGCTTGACCATCTTCTGATGTCTTGCCAGAGCATGTTCTGATGTAGCCATCCAGAACCTTCAGAGTCAGTGCTTCTGAGCGCTGAATTGTGCATACTCTTTATGTATTTCCTGAAATGGAAAATGCAAAGGATTAGAGTACCACATTGTCTTATACAAAATTCATAAATAATGTTATCATCAAAACATAGAATATTGATCAGAACAAATCTTGTTCTAACAAGAGTTGCCACCGAACTTCATTTATTTCAAAAGAAAAGGGATAATATCGATAAAACCTGCAGAAGAATGGATAAGATGGTCGTCGAAACCAAATTAGGGTTCAGGAGTCGGTTGTGCAAGGGGGAGGTATCAACACCACTCACATCCATTATACTAAACGAGACCCATTTAGTTAGTTTTGTGATAGAATGTTAGCTTATGTCTACGTTCTTATACTTATTACGCGAGAAAAAGAAAAGGAAAAATGTTTGAGAATTTCTCTATACACCCTTATACCTTCCTAGAGACCTCTGACAAAATTCCTTTTTGTCCCCAATATTCAGAGATGCATCTCCGAACACACCAAATTCATAATTTTTGTGTTTTCAGAGATGCATTCCCAAAATAATCCAATTTTTGGTGGTGAAATTCTCTATGCACTCATATGGCTTCTCACAGACCTTTGGCGAAAACCCCAAAATACCCCTATCTTTCGAATATGCATTTCCGAAGTCACCTTTTTTGGGGAAAAAGGTGTGTTCGCATATGCATATCCGAAGTCACATTTTTTTGGGAAAAATGTTTCTTCGGATAGACATATCTGAAATAAACCAATACTGTTAAAAAATTAAAATCAAGGTGAATCAAAGCAATTAATAGTATAATTAATTGTATTAATCAAAATATATAATTAAATATATACCATTATAATCAAGATATAATAACATCAATCTATTAAATATTTAAGTCAACACATTATTTTCATATAAAATTAATTAAAGAAAAAAAGTTAATATAAATTAAAAATTATAATGTTAATAGGAGGATATTTTTAGGATGATAATTTTATTAATTATAATGCATAATGTTGTAGTCATTTAAAAAGTAATAACTATTGTAATTTACAAAAATCTGTGACAAAAAAATTATTACAAAACTAAAATTTTATTTAAATATATTTTTAAAATAAAATCAAAGGAAATTTGGGATATTGGTTAATTCAGATATGCATATCCGAATTAACCAATATCCCAAATTTCCGTTGGGGTGAGTTCGGATATACATATTCGAATTAACCAATGTCACAAATTTCTTTTGTGGGCGTTCGGATATGCATATCTGAAGGGCATTTTAGGGTTTTCAGGTGTGTTTTTCACCCTATATGGGTGTACAAAGAAATTCTCTTTTTGGTGTTGGGATTTTTCGGAGATGCATTTCCGAAATAACTCAATATTTATAAAACAAAATTAAAATCAAGGTGAATCAATAGTATTAATAGTATAATTAATTGTATTAATCAAAATATATAAATAAATATATACCATTATAATAAAAATATAATAATAATATCAATCTATTAAATATTTAAATCAACACATTATTTTTTTATAAAATTAATTATAAAAAAATTAATATAAATTAAAAATTATAATGCTATTAAGAGGATATTTTAACATGATAATTTTATTAATTATAAGGTATAATGTATAATGTTGTAGTCATTTAAAAAATAATTATTTTTATAATTTAAAAAAAATTGTGACAAATAAGTTATTACAAAATTAAAATATTTAATCTCTTTATTTCTTATTTATAACAATTTGTATTTAAGTTCTTCTTTATTAATAATAACACACTTTCATTATATTATAACTAAATTATAAATAAATATCTGTTTAAAATAAAATCAAAAGAAATTTGGGATATGTGTAACACCCAGTTTTCATTATTTAATGATTTGGTGTTATTTTAATATTTTGTTGATTTGTTAGATGAATTTGCTTTGAGGTTGTATGAGAATTATGGTATTGGAGGGTGTATACTCTTAGAATAGAGGGTAGTGCCTTTGATTTAGAAATTGTAGAATCGAATAAATATTATTAGTTGTAATTATTTATTTAATTTGATTTATCAGAGAATTAGATGATTTAGTGTGATAAGAATAAGAATTATTATTAGGATATAATAATAATAATAAATAATAATAATAATAATAACAATAATATTATTGATAATAGAATAAATGAGTTAAATAGATGGTTGATTGGGCCATGAAAGTGTGATTCTAAAAGTATTGTGGGAGGTGTGGGTGTTAAGCCTGTTAAGGAGAAAGAATTAGTGAAGGATTAATAAAATGAGGGAAATTAGAAAAATAGAGGGATTTTTGAGAAGTTAGAGAAGAACGTGAAAATATAGGGAAGCTGAGCTAGGGCAAAGGGAGAACCTCTATTGGTAGAGAAACTTTTGAAGAAAATGGTTAAGGTAAGGGTGGGATTTCGACTCTATAATGAATAGTATAATTATGGGTATGTGGGTAGAATTATAGTTTAGGTTTTAGGGAATATTGATCATGAAAATTAATCCCTAAACTAATTGGAATTGAGGAAATTGATGCAATGATCTGTTTATAATTGATGTGTGTGTATGTCTTTTGGTGATTTTCTATTGTTTAAAAACAAGATTTTTGATGAAAAAGGGTTGGAAATTCGTAGCAGGAAAAATACCAGATTTTTTACTTTGGTTCAGGGGAACCGGGATTCCCAAATAAGGGAACCGGGTTTTCAATATAACAGAATAGCCAAAAATTATTTTTGAACAGGGGAACCGGGTTCTCAGCATAACAGAGGTGTAGGAATCATTTTTTGAAATAGGGAACCCGGGTTCCCAAATAGGAGAACTGGTTCCCACTGAGTTGAAATGAATTTTTTTTTTTTAAAACTTTAAAAAGCCATAATTTTTGACTCGGGTGTCCGTTTGACGCGCCGTTTAGACCGTTGGGAAGCTAAAAATAATCTCTTTAATCTAGTCATGATTTTAGGGTTTTTAAGTTAATAATTTTCTGTTTATAATTTATACCTTGCGTGTCAGTGCTATGTATAATGTGATGGTTTAGGTGATAATTGATTAGGATGTTGTTGGGATGATGATCCTATAATGTGCATAACTATATTATGATGATGTTCTTGGTGTTATTGACCTGAAAAAACAGGAATCATTGTTGAAGGCTTATGCCTTTTTGTTTTATTATGATGTTGTTGTGATTGCAGTGATGATATTGTTTGGATGAAGTATGGATAAATTGCACAATATATTGTATGATGATGTTGTTGTTGCTGTCTTGGAATGACATAATATTGAGGGCTGATGCTCTCTTATTGCATAATTATATTGCAGTATGACGATGTTGTCGTTGTTGTCCTAGATTGGAAAGTGTTGAAGGCTTACGCTTTGTGGTTACACATTTATGTTGTCGCATGTAGGTGTCGCATATATTGCATTGTTGAAGACTATGCCTTGTTGTTGGCCTGAATTAGCAAAATGTTGAGGGCTTATGCCCTGTTGTTGAAGGCTTATGCCTTGTTATTGTCCATTATCTGGCATTTTGGAGGGGGCTTATGCCCTCTTTGGTACCACATGCATCTTACGCAAAGTCGGTCTCATTGCATTATTATTATTAACTTGATGTCTTGTTGAATGTTGAAGAAGATGTTTATGTTGTGTCATGATGATTTTGTGTGTTGTTATATGTGTGAATTGACGAAGATAATATGAAGTGTTGGGACATGATGTATAATAACCTATATGAGATATCTGATGCATAGTTACTATTATATAATTTAATATATTGTTGTGGTATCTCACTCTTTCTGTTTGAATGTTACCTGTACGTGGGTAATACGCATGTGACAAAGATTAGAGTAGCCGAGGTATGGAAAGATGTCTAGTATTGCATAGATTGAGTCGGTTCTGCTTTGATATGTAACACCGGGGATGAACGTTTGTTTGAAATTTTGTATTATGATTTTCTTTTGGAAGTTGAGAGGATTATAAACTCTCTTTGATTTTGTTGGGATGTTAGCACTTTCAGTTGTTTCAGAGATGATAATTGCTATGTGTTGATTATTTTCGTTGCAAAATGAAGTTTGAACAATAATGTGATTTGATATCGGTTCATCCGAACTCATGTGTTATGTATCTGTTCTATTAAATATCTGAGCATAAGTTTGTGAAAAGTTAATGATGTAGCATCCCTTGATTTGTTTGATTAAAACTTTAATTAATCTGAATATTTATGTAATTTACGATGGGGAAATGGGGTGTTACAATATGCATATCTGAATCAACCAATATCCCAAATTTCTTTTGTGTGCGTTCGGATATGCATATCCGAAGAACATTTTGAGGTTTTCAGGGCCGTTTTTCACCCTCTATGGGTGTACAGAGAAATTCTCAAAATATTTTTGATTTTTTATTATTGGGCCTGATGAGATTTTGGATATCGCTCTTACCGATCTTTGGATACGATGTATGTAACGCCCATAAATGTGTTTTTCTGATTAATTGTGATGTTTGCTACATTTTCCTAATTTTACCGTTTTCGAATCGAGTCAGTCGGTAAATATTAATTATGTTAATATTTTACTTATTACTTTCTATGTGTGTAATTATTATGTTTTGGGTGTTAATTGGTTAGAATTAAGGTTTAGTGACATTTGGGCCAAAATTAGAATTTATGAAAGTTGAGTGGGGGAAAATGAGAAGTAGAGAAATAGAAAGAGATATTTTGATAAAGAGAGAAAAAGAGATATTTTGAGATAGTAAGAAAGAAAGAGAACTTGGGGAAGAGAAGAGAAAGAAGAGAAAAACAAAGAGAAGAAGAGAGTTGTAGAATCCAAACCAAGCTAGAGTCAAGAATCCAACCAAGGTAAGGGGGATGAATATAGTTTATCTTGATTGTATGATTCTTGTAGTTTGTGTGTTTTGTTCTTGTTCTTACTCTTTTCCAAGCTTGTTCAACAATGGCAAATTGTGTGTTTTGTGAGTTTTGAAGATATAAACTTGATTTTGTGGTGTGTATGTGTACTATGATGATAGATATTCCCATGGATCATGTTTGTTTTTCATTTCTCCATGTTTTCTTGCTTATGAAGAAATATAGGTCAAAGATGATATGTGATGATCCAACCATATGATAATCATGGATTAGGTGTATATATAGCATGTTTGTGTTGTATTGGTGTTAGGATGAAGGTTTAAATGGGTTTTGAATGGTTTAGAGGGAGCTGAGACGGTCTGTTACAGGACTGGTTTTTCTGGGTTTACGAAGGTCCGCTGAGCGGAGGGGGTCCGCTGAGCGGAGGTTCTTTTGCAGGAATCTCTGTCTGGGTCCGCTGAGCGGAGGTTCTGTATTTTCGTTTGGTGAATTCTTTGTCTGGGTCCGCTGAGCGGAGCTCAAGCGGACTGTGTGAAATTTTGTTTTTCCAAACTTCGTTTTGTTGTATCTTTTGAACCGTAGGTCGTTTCTACGCGCCGTTTGAAGTATTATGAGAACCCTTGAGTATGCTTTATGATAAGGAGGAGTGTGTTAGTGGTTGAATGAATTTTTCATAAATGTATTTTTGTGAAATGATATTTGCTAATCAAGTATGTTTTGACGGTATATGTGTGCTGTGTGAATATGAACGCCTGAGTGGCAATTTTGATGATGTATCCGTGTGGATTAATATAACCGGTGTGATGAGGATATGTGACCGAGTTATATTATCGTTGTTGTTGTTGTTGTGTAATCGAGTCGTTTGTATGCACAACATAACATTTCAATACGTTAATGGCGGAATGCTGTTAACAGATGGCCTGCGGGCATGGTTACCAGTAGGGGCTTAACGCTCGGTAATGGAATGAGCCTGAGTGGCAAGAGGTCATCAGTGGGAGCTGCGTGCTCGATGACGACAGCCTGCGGGCTTCCTGAGTGGAATAAAGTCCCAGCATAATGCTTGGCAGGTGTATTTGTCATAATGACAAGGAGGAGTTTTACTCCGGATTTGGTACCACATGCATACGCATAGTCGGGTCTCATTCATCATCGTCAGTCTTTATAATTTATGTTATCATTCATGTACCGTATTACTTATATATCGACTGTGGTTGACTTGTTGGATTATCTTGTTATATGATTCTTAATGATATTGTGGGCATTACTATATTGATCATGCTTTCATTATGAATTGTATTCTCACCCTTTTGCCTTAATGTTACCTACTCGTGGGTAATGTGCAGGTGATCCGCAAGTGTAGGTGCTCACTTTGTAGTCGTCCGCTCGTGATACGTAACACCTAGGGGGGGGATCGAACACTTATTTTGTAGATAATGCTCATAGGATCCTTTTGATGTATATTTGATCCTTTAGATGCATTCGTATTATGTATTGTGGATACCTTCTCATGCGATGTATTTTGGAAGAATGTTGTGGATATTTTGTTTACCAATACATTTATATAAGTATGAATACATTCAGGTGTTTATATGTATCCGTCCTCTTTGATTATTTGTGTTACGCATCTTTTGCGAGTATGTTATGTTTGGTTATGTGGTTACTTAAGTGTAACGCCCTAATTGTTTTTATGAATTTAATTTTTATACTCTGATATTTGTACCTATATGCCTGGGTAGAATTGGGGTGTTACTTTAGTGGTATCAGAGCGGGTCGGTCTTGTCCGACCAAGTGTCGTGTCGTTTGGTCTAACAATTCTTGTGTTATTTTTTTTTGGGCTTACTTCTCTTGGTGTTATTGTGAAGTTTAGAGATGGCTGGACGTAACGACGCTGCTATTGCTGCTGCATTGCAAGCTATGGCTGAAGCTATGCATACGGATGAGAATGCAAGGTCTCGGAGTTTAGCGACTTTCCAGAGGGAGAATCCTCCTGTGTTTAAGGGAACGCATGACCCCGAGGGAGCCTTGACTTGGATGAAGGAGATGGAGAGGATCTTTCGTGTGATGGATTGCACGCAAGAGCAGAAAGTTAGGTATGGCACTCATCAGTTAGCTGTGGAGGCTGATGATTGGTGGCTGGAGACTTTGGCAAGGTTAGAAGCAACCGGTGAAGGGATTTCCTGGACGGTGTTCCAGAGGGAGTTTTTGAGGAAGTATTACCCGGAGGATGTCCGTGGGAAGAAAGAGACTGAGTTTTTGGCTTTGGTTCAAGGCAGCATGTCTGTGTCTGAATATGCGGCAAAGTTTAATGAACTTGTGAAATTCTACCCGCACTTTGTTGGTGAGGGAGCAGAATTTTCTAAGTGCATTAAGTTCCAGAATGGGTTACGTTCTGATATCAAGAAGGCGGTGGGGTATCAGAAGATTCGGGTGTTTCCAGATTTGGTGGACAGCTGTAGGATTTATGATGAGGATAATAATGATCATCATAAGGTGATTAATGAAAAGAGGAACAAAGGTTCGCAGAATCGTGGGACGCCGTATGATGGAGGGAAGGGTAAGCAAAAGATGAATTATGGACCAAGGTTTAGTGGGGGAGATGCTCCTGCTAAGATTGTGTGTTTTAAGTGTGGTAAACCTGGCCACAAAAGTAATGTCTGCAATGGTGACTCGAGGAAATGTTTCAAGTGTGGGAGGGCAGGACATTTGTCACCCGACTGTACGTTCAAGGGAATAGTGTGTTTTAATTGTGGTGAAGAAGGACACATGAGCGGCCAATGTCAGAAGAAGAAAGTTCAAGCTGGTGGGAAGGTGTTTGCTTTGGCTGGAACTCAGACGGACAAGGGTGATCGACTGATCAGAGGTACTTGTTTTATTAATGGCATTCCTTTAATTGCTATTATTGATACGGGTGCTTCGCATTGTTTTATAGCCGATGATTGTGTTAAAAGATTAGGTCTTGTTCTATCTGAATTGGGTGGTGAGATGGTTATCGATTTACCAGCAATGGGGTCGGTGATTACTTCTCTAGTTTGTAAGAATTGTCCGGTATCAATCTTCGGTAAGGACTTTACTGTTGATTTGATTTGTTTGCCGATGAACGAGTTAGACGTGGTTCTGGGAATGGATTGGTTAATGATAATCGTGTCCATATCGATTGTTATCATAAGTTGGTGAGGTTTCCATTTCTTGAGAAGGGTGTGGAATTTGATGTCTTATCTACCAAGGAGTTGAATCGACTGTTAGAAGATGGGGCACAATTGTTTGGTGTGTTTGCATCGTTGACTGTGGAGAGTCGAGCTGCAGTTGGGGATTTTCCAGTAGTGCGAGAATTTCCCGAAGTGTTTCCTGAAGACTTTTCTGATGTGCCGCCAAAGAGAGAGGTGGAGTTTTCCATAGATCTAGTTCCTGGTACGAGGCCTGTTTCTATGGCGCCGTATAGAATGTCGGCATCAGAGTTAGTGGAATTAAAGAAACAGTTGGAAGAGTTGCTAGCAAAACATTTTGTGAGGCCTAGTGTTTCACCATGGGGAGCTCCAGTTTTGTTGGTAAAGAAGAAGGATGGAAGCATGAGGTTGTGTATTGATTATCGCCAGTTGAACAAGGTGACGATTAAGAATAAGTATCCGCTTCCTAGGATTGACGACTTGATGGATCAGTTGGTGGGAGCCGGTGTGTTTAGCAAGATTGATTTAAGATCTGGTTACCATCAGATTCGGGTGAAGGAAGAAGATATTCAGAAGACTGCGTTTAGGACTCGGTACGGGCATTATGAGTTTTTAGTGATGCCGTTCGGAGTTTCTAATGCACCTGGTGTGTTTATGGAGTATATGAATCGCATATTCCATGATCAGTTGGATAAGTTTGTTGTGGTCTTCATAGATGACATCGTGATTTATTCTAAGTCTCAGGAAGAGCATGAGGAGCATTTGCGTGTTGTGCTGCAGGTTTTGAAGGAGAAGCAGTTGTATGCTAAGTTATCCAAGTGTGAGTTCTGGTTATCAGAGGTGAGTTTTCTTGGTCATGTGATTTCAGGTAACGGGATTGCAGTGGATCCATCCAAAGTAGATGCAGTGCTACAATGGGAGGTTCCGAGATCGGTTACTGAGATCAGAAGCTTTTTAGGTTTGGCGGGTTATTATCGAAGATTCATTGAAGGCTTTTCGAAGTTGGCACTTCCGTTAACTCAGCTCACTTGCAAGGGTAAGGCGTTTATTTGGGACATAGTTTATGAAAGGAATTTTGAAGAGTTGAAGAGAAGGTTGACTTCAGCTCCGGTTTTGGTTTTACCTGATCCTGAGGAACCGTTTGTGGTGTATTGTGATGCATCGCATATGGGGTTAGGTGGTGTTTTGATGCAGGAAGGTAAGGTGGTGGCTTACGCTTCGAGGCAGTTAAGGATTCATGAGAAGAATTATCCCACCCATGATTTAGAGTTAGCTGCGGTGGTTTTTGCATTAAAGATTTGGAGGCATTACCTCTACGGTGCAAGGTTCGAGGTCTTTAGTGATCATAAGAGTTTGAAATACTTATTTGATCAGAAAGAGTTGAACATGAGACAACGTAGGTGGTTGGAATTCTTGAAGGACTATGACTTTAGCTTGAATTAACATCCTGGTAAAGCTAATGTGGTTGCCGATGCTTTGAGTCGGAAATCTTTGCATATGTCCGCTATGATGGCGGAGGAGTGGGAACTTTTGGAGCAATTTCGTGATCTTAGTTTGGTATGTGAATTGACACCAGATAGTGTGAAGTTGGGTATGTTGAAAGTGACGAATGATTTTCTGTCAACTGTTAGCGAGAGACAGAAAATGGATGTGAAACTTGTTGATTTGTTTATGGTGGCAAATCAAAGTGTTGATGGCGACTTCAGAGTGGATGGTCAGGGTGTTTTGAAATTTCGTGGTCGAATTTGTGTACCTGATGATTCCGAGCTGAAAAAGATGATTTTAGAGGAAGGTCACAGAAGCAGTTTGAGTATTCATCCGGGAGCCAATAAGATGTATCAGGATTTGAAGAAGATCTTTTGGTGGTCTGGTTTGAAAAGGGATGTGGCTCAGTTTGTGTATGCGTGTTTGGTATGTCAGAAGTCAAAAGTGGAGCATCAGCGTCCTGCAGGGTTGTTGCAACCGTTGGATATTCCAGAGTGGAAATGGGATAGTATTTCTATGGACTTTGTGACGAGTTTACCAAATACTGTGAGAGGTTTCGATGCGGTTTGGGTGATTGTTGATAGGTTGACAAAGTCTGCTCACTTTATTCCTATTAACATCACTTTTCCAGTTGCGAAGTTGGCTGAGATTTATATCAAGGTGATTGTGAAACTACATGGTATACCGTTGAGTATTGTGTCGGATAGAGATCCAAGGTTCACATCAGATTTTTGGAAAGGTTTGCAAGAGGCTCTAGGTTCTAAGTTGAGGTTGATTTCGGCTTATCATCCTCAGACAGACGGTCAGACCGAAAGGACTATTCAATCGTTAGAAGACTTGTTGAGGGCTTGTGTTCTAGAGAAGGGAGGTTCGTGGGATACTTATCTTCCGTTGATAGAATTCACTTACAATAACAGTTTTCATTCTAGTATCGGAATGGCACCTTTTGAAGCGCTATATGGTCGTAAGTGTAGAACTCCACTGTGTTGGTTTGAATCGGGCGAGAGTGTGGTACTCGGACCTGAAATAGTAAGAGAGACTACAGAGAAGGTGAAATTTATTCGTGAGAAGATGAGAAGTTCACAGAGTAGGCAAAAGAGTTATCATGACAAGCGAAGGAAAGATTTGGAATTCCAAGCCGGTGATCATGTATTCTTAAGAGTTACACCTATGACTGGTGTTGGACGAGCTTTGAAATCGAGGAAGCTTACTCCGCGTTTTATTGGTCCTTATCAGATATCGGAGCGAGTTGGCAAAGTTGCGTATCGGGTGGCGTTACCGCCAAGTCTTTCTAATCTGCACGATGTATTCCATGTGTCTCAGTTGAGGAGATACATTGCGGATCCGTCCCATGTGATTCAGATGGATGATGTGCAAGTGCGTGAGAACCTGACGGTTGAGACGATACCAGTGCGTATTGAAGATCGTGAGACTAAGACTCTGCGAGGCAAGGAGATCGCCTTGGTGAAAGTCGTATGGTTAAGTGCGGCAGGTGAGAGTTTGACCTGGGAGTTGGAGAGCAAGATGCGAGATTCCTATCCTGAGTTGTTTGTAGCAGGTAATCTTATTTTCGAGGACGAAAATCTTTTAAGTGAGGGAGGGTTGTAACGCCCATAAATGTGTTTTTCTGATTAATTGTGATGTTTGCTACATTTTCCTAATTTTACCGTTTTCGAATCGAGTCAGTCGGTAAATATTAATTATGTTAATATTTTACTTATTACTTTCTATGTGTGTAATTATTATGTTTTGGGTGTTAATTGGTTAGAATTAAGGTTTAGTGACATTTGGGCCAAAATTAGAATTTATGAAAGTTGAGTGGGGGAAAATGAGAAGTAGAGAAATAGAAAGAGATATTTTGATAAAGAGAGAAAAAGAGATATTTTGAGATAGTAAGAAAGAAAGAGAACTTGGGGAAGAGAAGAGAAAGAAGAGAAAAACAAAGAGAAGAAGAGAGTTGTAGAATCCAAACCAAGCTAGAGTCAAGAATCCAACCAAGGTAAGGGGGATGAATATAGTTTATCTTGATTGTATGATTCTTGTAGTTTGTGTGTTTTGTTCTTGTTCTTACTCTTTTCCAAGCTTGTTCAACAATGGCAAATTGTGTGTTTTGTGAGTTTTGAAGATATAAACTTGATTTTGTGGTGTGTATGTGTACTATGATGATAGATATTCCCATGGATCATGTTTGTTTTTCATTTCTCCATGTTTTCTTGCTTATGAAGAAATATAGGTCAAAGATGATATGTGATGATCCAACCATATGATAATCATGGATTAGGTGTATATATAGCATGTTTGTGTTGTATTGGTGTTAGGATGAAGGTTTAAATGGGTTTTGAATGGTTTAGAGGGAGCTGAGACGGTCTGTTACAGGACTGGTTTTTCTGGGTTTACGAAGGTCCGCTGAGCGGAGGGGGTCCGCTGAGCGGAGGTTCTTTTGCAGGAATCTCTGTCTGGGTCCGCTGAGCGGAGGTTCTGTATTTTCGTTTGGTGAATTCTTTGTCTGGGTCCGCTGAGCGGAGCTCAAGCGGACTGTGTGAAATTTTGTTTTTCCAAACTTCGTTTTGTTGTATCTTTTGAACCGTAGGTCGTTTCTACGCGCCGTTTGAAGTATTATGAGAACCCTTGAGTATGCTTTATGATAAGGAGGAGTGTGTTAGTGGTTGAATGAATTTTTCATAAATGTATTTTTGTGAAATGATATTTGCTAATCAAGTATGTTTTGACGGTATATGTGTGCTGTGTGAATATGAACGCCTGAGTGGCAATTTTGATGATGTATCCGTGTGGATTAATATAACCGGTGTGATGAGGATATGTGACCGAGTTATATTATCGTTGTTGTTGTTGTGTAATCGAGTCGTTTGTATGCACAGCATAACATTTCAATACGTTAATGGCGGAATGCTGTTAACAGATGGCCTGCGGGCATGGTTACCAGTAGGGGCTTAACGCTCGGTAATGGAATGAGCCTGAGTGGCAAGAGGTCATCAGTGGGAGCTGCGTGCTCGATGACGACAGCCTGCGGGCTTCCTGAGTGGAATAAAGTCCCAGCATAATGCTTGGCAGGTGTATTTGTCATAATGACAAGGAGGAGTTTTACTCCGGATTTGGTACCACATGCATACGCATAGTCGGGTCTCATTCATCATCGTCAGTCTTTATAATTTATGTTATCATTCATGTACCGTATTACTTATATATCGACTGTGGTTGACTTGTTGGATTATCTTGTTATATGATTCTTAATGATATTGTGGGCATTACTATATTGATCATGCTTTCATTATGAATTGTATTCTCACCCTTTTGCCTTAATGTTACCTACTCGTGGGTAATGTGCAGGTGATCCGCAAGTGTAGGTGCTCACTTTGTAGTCGTCCGCTCGTGATACGTAACACCTAGGGGGGGATCGAACACTTATTTTGTAGATAATGCTCATAGGATCCTTTTGATGTATATTTGATCCTTTAGATGCATTCGTATTATGTATTGTGGATACCTTCTCATGCGATGTATTTTGGAAGAATGTTGTGGATATTTTGTTTACCAATACATTTATATAAGTATGAATACATTCAGGTGTTTATATGTATCCGTCCTCTTTGATTATTTGTGTTACGCATCTTTTGCGAGTATGTTATGTTTGGTTATGTGGTTACTTAAGTGTAACGCCCTAATTGTTTTTATGAATTTAATTTTTATACTCTGATATTTGTACCTATATGCCTGGGTAGAATTGGGGTGTTACATTAGTGGTATCAGAGCGGGTCGGTCTTGTCCGACCAAGTGTCGTGTCGTTTGGTCTAACAATTCTTGTGTTATTTTTTTTTGGGCTTACTTCTCTTGGTGTTATTGTGAAGTTTAGAGATGGCTGGACGTAACGACGCTGCTATTGCTGCTGCATTGCAAGCTATGGCTGAAGCTATGCATACGGATGAGAATGCAAGGTCTCGGAGTTTAGTGACTTTCTAGAGGGAGAATCCTCCTGTGTTTAAGGGAACGCATGACCCCGAGGGAGCCTTGACTTGGATGAAGGAGATGGAGAGGATCTTTCGTGTGATGGATTGCACGCAAGAGCAGAAAGTTAGGTATGGCACTCATCAGTTAGCTGTGGAGGCTGATGATTGGTGGCTGGAGACTTTGGCAAGGTTAGAAGCAACCGGTGAAGGGATTTCCTGGACGGTGTTCAAGAGGGAGTTTTTGAGGAAGTATTACCCGGAGGATGTCCGTGGGAAGAAAGAGACTGAGTTTTTGGCTTTGGTTCAAGGCAGCATGTCTGTGTCTGAATATGCGGCAAAGTTTAATGAACTTGTGAAATTCTACCCGCACTTTGTTGGTGAGGGAGCAGAATTTTCTAAGTGCATTAAGTTCCAGAATGGGTTACGTTCTGATATCAAGAAGGCGGTGGGGTATCAGAAGATTCGGGTGTTTCCAAATTTGGTGGACAGCTGTAGGATTTATGATGAGGATAATAATGCTCATCATAAGGTGATTAATGAAAAGAGGAACAAAGGTCCGCAGAATCGTGGGACGCCGTATGATGGAGGGAAGGGTAAGCAAAAGATGAATTATGGACCAAGGTTTAGTGGGGGAGATGCTCCTGCTAAGATTGTGTGTTTTAAGTGTGGTAAACCTGGCCACAAAAGTAATGTCTGCAATGGTGACTCGAGGAAATGTTTCAAGTGTGGGAGGGCAGGACATTTGTCACCCGACTGTACGTTCAAGGGAATAGTGTGTTTTAATTGTGGTGAAGAAGGACACATGAGCGGCTAATGTCAGAAGAAGAAAGTTCAAGCTGGTGGGAAGGTGTTTGCTTTGGCTGGAACTCAGACGGACAAGGGTGATCGACTGATCAGAGGTACTTGTTTTATTAATGGCATTCCTTTAATTGCTATTATTGATACGGGTGCTTCGCATTGTTTTATAGCCGATGATTGTGTTAAAAGATTAGGTCTTGTTCTATCTGAATTGGGTGGTGAGATGGTTATCGATTTACCAGCAATGGGGTCGGTGATTACTTCTCTAGTTTGTAAGAATTGTCCGGTATCAATCTTCGGTAAGGACTTTACTGTTGATTTGATTTGTTTGCCGATGAACGAGTTAGACGTGGTTCTGGGAATGGATTGGTTAATGAATAATCGTGTCCATATCGATTGTTATCATAAGTTGGTGAGGTTTCCATTTCTTGAGAAGGGTGTGGAATTTGATGTCTTATCTACCAAGGAGTTGAATCGACTGTTAGAAGATGGGGCACAATTGTTTGGTGTGTTTGCATCGTTGACTGTGGAGAGTCGAGCTGCAGTTGGGGATTTTCCAGTAGTGCGAGAATTTCCCGAAGTGTTTCCTGAAGACTTTTCTGATGTGCCGCCAAAGAGAGAGGTGGAGTTTTCCATAGATCTAGTTCCTGGTACGAGGCCTGTTTCTATGGCGCCGTATAGAATGTCGGCATCAGAGTTAGTGGAATTAAAGAAACAGTTGGAAGAGTTGCTAGCAAAACATTTTGTGAGGCCTAGTGTTTCACCATGGGGAGCTCCAGTTTTGTTGGTAAAGAAGAAGGATGGAAGCATGAGGTTGTGTATTGATTATCGCCAGTTGAACAAGGTGACGATTAAGAATAAGTATCCGCTTCCTAGGATTGACGACTTGATGGATCAGTTGGTGGGAGCCGGTGTGTTTAGCAAGATTGATTTAAGATCTGGTTACCATCAGATTCGGGTGAAGGAAGAAGATATTCAGAAGACTGCGTTTAGGACTCGGTACGGGCATTATGAGTTTTTAGTGATGCCGTTCGGAGTTTCTAATGCACCTGGTGTGTTTATGGAGTATATGAATCGCATATTCCATGATCAGTTGGATAAGTTTGTTGTGGTCTTCATAGATGACATCTTGATTTATTCTAAGTCTCAGGAAGAGCATGAGGAGCATTTGCGTGTTGTGCTACAGGTTTTGAAGGAGAAGCAGTTGTATGCTAAGTTATCCAAGTGCGAGTTCTGGTTATCAGAGGTGAGTTTTCTTGGTCATGTGATTTCAGGTAACGGGATTGCAGTGGATCCATCCAAAGTAGATGCAGTGCTACAATGGGAGGTTCCGAGATCGGTTACTGAGATCAGAAGCTTTTTAGGTTTGGCGGGTTATTATCGAAGATTCATTGAAGGCTTTTCGAAGTTGGCACTTCCGTTAACTCAGCTCACTTGCAAGGGTAAGGCGTTTATTTGGGACATAGTTTGTGAAAGGAATTTTGAAGAGTTGAAGAGAAGGTTGACTTCAGCTCCGGTTTTGGTTTTACCTGATCCTGAGGAACCGTTTGTGGTGTATTGTGATGCATCGCATATGGGGTTAGGTGGTGTTTTGATGCAGGAAGGTAAGGTGGTGGCTTACGCTTCGAGGCAGTTAAGGATTCATGAGAAGAATTATCCCACCCATGATTTAGAGTTAGCTGCGGTGGTTTTTGCATTAAAGATTTGGAGGCATTACCTCTACGGTGCAAGGTTCGAGGTCTTTAGTGATCATAAGAGTTTGAAATACTTATTTGATCAGAAAGAGTTGAACATGAGACAACGTAGGTGGTTGGAATTCTTGAAGGACTATGACTTTAGCTTGAATTACCATCCTGGTAAAGCTAATGTGGTTGCCGATGCTTTGAGTCGGAAATCTTTGCATATGTCCGCTATGATGGCGGAGGAGTGGGAACTTTTGGAGCAATTTCGTGATCTTAGTTTGGTATGTGAATTGACACCAGATAGTGTGAAGTTGGGTATGTTGAAAGTGACGAATGATTTTCTGTCAACTGTTAGCGAGAGACAGAAAATGGATGTGAAACTTGTTGATTTGTTTATGGTGGCAAATCAAAGTGTTGATGGCGACTTCAGAGTGGATGGTCAGGGTGTTTTGAAATTTCGTGGTCGAATTTGTGTACCTGATGATTCCGAGCTGAAAAAGATGATTTTAGAGGAAGGTCACAGAAGCAGTTTGAGTATTCATCCGGGAGCCAATAAGATGTATCAGGATTTGAAGAAGATCTTTTGGTGGTCTGGTTTGAAAAGGGATGTGGCTCAGTTTGTGTATGCGTGTTTGGTATGTCAGAAGTCAAAAGTGGAGCATCAGCGTCCTGCAGGGTTGTTGCAACCGTTGGATATTCCAGAGTGGAAATGGGATAGTATTTCTATGGACTTTGTGACGAGTTTACCAAATACTGTGAGAGGTTTCGATGCGGTTTGGGTGATTGTTGATAGGTTGACAAAGTCTGCTCACTTTATTCCTATTAACATCACTTTTCCAGTTGCGAAGTTGGCTGAGATTTATATCAAGGTGATTGTGAAACTACATGGTATACCGTTGAGTATTGTGTCGGATAGAGATCCAAGGTTCACATCAGATTTTTGGAAAGGTTTGCAAGAGGCTCTAGGTTCTAAGTTGAGGTTGAGTTCGGCTTATCATCCTCAGACAGACGGTCAGACCGAAAGGACTATTCAATCGTTAGAAGACTTGTTGAGGGCTTGTGTTCTAGAGAAGGGAGGTTCGTGGGATACTTATCTTCCGTTGATAGAATTCACTTACAATAACAGTTTTCATTCTAGTATCGGAATGGCACCTTTTGAAGCGCTATATGGTCGTAAGTGTAGAACTCCACTGTGTTGGTTTGAATCGGGCGAGAGTGTGGTACTCGGACCTGAAATAGTAAGAGAGACTACAGAGAAGGTGAAATTTATTCGTGAGAAGATGAGAAGTTCACAGAGTAGGCAAAAGAGTTATCATGACAAGCGAAGGAAAGATTTGGAATTCCAAGCCGGTGATCATGTATTCTTAAGAGTTACACCTATGACTGGTGTTGGACGAGCTTTGAAATCGAGGAAGCTTACTCCGCGTTTTATTGGTCCTTATCAGATATCGGAGCGAGTTGGCAAAGTTGCGTATCGGGTGGCGTTACCGCCAAGTCTTTCTAATCTGCACGATGTATTCCATGTGTCTCAGTTGAGGAGATACATTGCGGATCCGTCCCATGTGATTCAGATGGATGATGTGCAAGTGCGTGAGAACCTGACGGTTGAGACGATACCAGTGCGTATTGAAGATCGTGAGACTAAGACTCTGCGAGGCAAGGAGATCGCCTTGGTGAAAGTCGTATGGTTAAGTGCGGCAGGTGAGAGTTTGACCTGGGAGTTGGAGAGCAAGATGCGAGATTCCTATCCTGAGTTGTTTGTAGCAGGTAATCTTATTTTCGAGGACGAAAATCTTTTAAGTGAGGGAGGGTTGTAACGCCCATAAATGTGTTTTTCTGATTAATTGTGATGTTTGCTACATTTTCCTAATTTTACCGTTTTCGAATCGAGTCAGTCGGTAAATATTAATTATGTTAATATTTTACTTATTACTTTCTATGTGTGTAATTATTATGTTTTGGGTGTTAATTGGTTAGAATTAAGGTTTAGTGACATTTGGGCCAAAATTAGAATTTATGAAAGTTGAGTGGGGGAAAATGAGAAGTAGAGAAATAGAAAGAGATATTTTGATAAAGAGAGAAAAAGAGATATTTTGAGATAGTAAGAAAGAAAGAGAACTTGGGGAAGAGAAGAGAAAGAAGAGAAAAACAAAGAGAAGAAGAGAGTTGTAGAATCCAAACCAAGCTAGAGTCAAGAATCCAACCAAGGTAAGGGGGATGAATATAGTTTATCTTGATTGTATGATTCTTGTAGTTTGTGTGTTTTGTTCTTGTTCTTACTCTTTTCCAAGCTTGTTCAACAATGGCAAATTGTGTGTTTTGTGAGTTTTGAAGATATAAACTTGATTTTGTGGTGTGTATGTGTACTATGATGATAGATATTCCCATGGATCATGTTTGTTTTTCATTTCTCCATGTTTTCTTGCTTATGAAGAAATATAGGTCAAAGATGATATGTGATGATCCAACCATATGATAATCATGGATTAGGTGTATATATAGCATGTTTGTGTTGTATTGGTGTTAGGATGAAGGTTTAAATGGGTTTTGAATGGTTTAGAGGGAGCTGAGACGGTCTGTTACAGGACTGGTTTTTCTGGGTTTACGAAGGTCCGCTGAGCGGAGGGGGTCCGCTGAGCGGAGGTTCTTTTGCAGGAATCTCTGTCTGGGTCCGCTGAGCGGAGGTTCTGTATTTTCGTTTGGTGAATTCTCTGTCTGGGTCCGCTGAGCGGAGCTCAAGCGGACTGTGTGAAATTTTGTTTTTCCAAACTTCGTTTTGTTGTATCTTTTGAACCGTAGGTCGTTTCTACGCGCCGTTTGAAGTATTATGAGAACCCTTGAGTATGCTTTATGATAAGGAGGAGTGTGTTAGTGGTTGAATGAATTTTTCATAAATGTATTTTTGTGAAATGATATTTGCTAATCAAGTATGTTTTGACGGTATATGTGTGCTGTGTGAATATGAACGCCTGAGTGGCAATTTTGATGATGTATCCGTGTGGATTAATATAACCGGTGTGATGAGGATATGTGACCGAGTTATATTATCGTTGTTGTTGTTGTGTAATCGAGTCGTTTGTATGCACAGCATAACATTTCAATACGTTAATGGCGGAATGCTGTTAACAGATGGCCTGCGGGCATGGTTACCAGTAGGGGCTTAATGCTCGGTAATGGAATGAGCCTGAGTGGCAAGAGGTCATCAGTGGGAGCTGCGTGCTCGATGACGACAGCCTGCGGGCTTCCTGAGTGGAATAAAGTCCCAGCATAATGCTTGGCAGGTGTATTTGTCATAATGACAAGGAGGAGTTTTACTCCGGATTTGGTACCACATGCATACGCATAGTCGGGTCTCATTCATCATCGTCAGTTTTTATAATTTATGTTATCATTCATGTACCGTATTACTTATATATCGACTGTGGTTGACTTGTTGGATTATCTTGTTATATGATTCTTAATGATATTGTGGGCATTACTATATTGATCATGCTTTCATTATGAATTGTATTCTCACCCTTCTGCCTTAATGTTCCCTACTCGTGGGTAATGTGCAGGTGATCCGCAAGTGTAGGTGCTCACTTTGTAGTTGTCCGTTTTGGTGTCGTCCGCTCGTGATACGTAACACCTAGGGGGGGATCGAACACTTATTTTGTAGATAATGCTCATAGGATCCTTTTGATGTATATTTGATCCTTTAGATGCATTCGTATTATGTATTGTGGATACCTTCTCATGCGATGTATTTTGGAAGAATGTTGTGGATATTTTGTTTACCAATACATTTATATAAGTATGAATACATTCAGGTGTTTATATGTATCCGTCCTCTTTGATTATTTGTGTTACGCATCTTTTGCGAGTATGTTATGTTTGGTTATGTGGTTACTTAAGTGTAACGCCCTAATTGTTTTTATGAATTTAATTTTTATACTCTGATATTTGTACCTATATGCCTGGGTAGAATTGGGGTGTTACAATGTAGAACTCAATGCTACGTAGTTCTTAGTAGAAAGAACTTTCGTTGGTTGGTTGATTTTATTTATGAAAAGGGGTCTAATCGCACTTGGGCGAAAAAGACTTGTTGTTTTGAAAGGTGTTCACACTTGGGCGAGATACGTGCTTGGGCTAAAAACGATTTGATGAGTTTGAATTTTTTTTAGAGGATACAAGTGTCAAATGGCCGAAATATTCATCTCATATTCAAACACTTAGGAAAAGGATGGAATTTCTTCCAGCTCGCACGCTTAATCCAATTATTAAAAAAAAGTTTGAAGGTGACTCGACGTTGGATCGGGTATTTAAGTGATTTTGAATTTTATTGTGAAAATGATTTGACTTTTATGTATGAAATTGGTGAATGAGCGGTGAATGAGTTTATTGAGAAAAGAACACTTGATGTTTATCAAGGTTTTTAAACTTATTTGATAAAAGACTTGTTTTCATTTTTTTTATTTGACGATTCTAACTATCTAACAAAGGTAAAGTGAGAGAAGATTGCAAAATAATAAACCCAAAATTTTTTTCTTTCTTTTCTTTTCGCATAATAATTAGAAGATCGCAAATTAAAATCACGCTAACCTCATTCGCAAAACTAACTAAATGGATCCTGTTGAGAACAACGGATGTGAAGGTGTTAATACATTTCCCTTGTATACCCAGTAGTTTATATTGGGATATATTATTTTTGTTTGGTATTTTCGAATGTATTTTCGGACAAATGTTATGTATGAATTATCTTGACTTTTTTATTTATTTATGTATGAAATTTTACCCTCATTTAACTTGAATAACACATGAATTATACTTTGATTTTATGATAATATAATTTAATATAAGTTGGCCTCACAAAAATTGAATGTTTGAACAATGGTGCTACTCTAATATGATTCAGGAGGATTCTGACATGCATCTCTAAAATAATTTCTCCTTTGTATTTACCATGTTTTCAAAAACTTTCAGAAAACATTTCGGAGATGCATCTCCGAATACACCAAATATTAAACGGAGATGAAATATCATATAGAAATGTATATCTGAATACACCAAATATCATACAAAGATATATTTCCGAGTCTTATTTTGTTCAAAAAAGTAATGGATTTCAAATTAGCATATTTTAATTGCAATTTAGGGGTATTCAAAGATGCATCTCTTCGTGCATGAAATGCAATTTTGAATTTTTGAAGGTATTCTATGAATATATAAAAGTCTATTGAAGAATTCCCTTGAAATGCATTAATGCATGTTCGAGTTTGGACCATGGGAGTAATTTAGAGATGGGTAGGCTATAGGACCATTAGGAGAATGACGATTAACTTCCCCGACTAACTCCACCTTCTCTCACTTCAGTATGGCTACATATTAGACCTATTATGTGTTGGTGGAATGGACCTCTAGTATTGAGATCAAGAGCCATGTTTTATATCATGGGAGATCAGGTTGATAACCTTATAAATATATGGGAAAATACCCTTTTTCGTCCTTTAACTTTGTCTCGGGTCCATTATGGTCCTTTAACTTTTAAAAAGTTCAAATCAATCCCTTAAGTCTTAAAAACAGAGCACGTTTGTCCTTCCGTCTGTCTCTGTTAGTGACAGTTTAAAATGAGTGTATATGTGGCATGGTTGATGTCTCATGTGGCATTTCATGTTATATCTTTAAATTTTATGAATCATTCTCTCACACAGTGAACCAATCAGATCAAAGGAAGAAAAAATGGAAAAATAAAAATTACAAAATGTGATCCTTCTGCCATAGTTTTCAATATAACAATGCTTCTCCTTCATTGAAAAGCAGCAGATCCTCCACCCATTTCCAAACTAACTTCCGGCCTGTACCATACACTACCACCACCATATAACACAAACGTAACCATTATTTCTCCTCCTTCAACACCTAACACCGGACCCACCATTAAACTTCTGGCCATCTCCATCTCTATTCAACCACAACAAAACCTACCCTACAAACTAGCATTTCTACCACACCCACTAAGATCCATCAATAACCTCAATTCTTTCTTCCTCCAATACATTAACTTTCTCAGCCTCACAATAACGAATAACCGTAGATCCATATCGATCTTAAGCTTTGTGTGTATTAGTTGAAACAAGTTTCGTTTGCAATTTCTGATTAAAATCTGTTGCCGGTTTTCAGCTCACCACCATCAATCAAATCAACACAACAAGTTTCATTTTCAATTTCTTATCAAAACCCTCTCTTTCTCAGCTACAAAAAGAAAAGCAGATCTAGCATTTGAGAAAGAAAAAGAACAAATTAGAAAAGTTGTGAACATAAACATCCTAGATGCCAAGTATGTTGGGAGATGTATAAGACATTTTTCGGTTTCAGTTATTGTTGTTAATTTCGATTTCAGTTGTTGTTGTTGATTTCGATTTTATATAGTTTCAATTTCAGTGGTTATTATTGTTGATTTCAGTTTCAATTGATGTAGAAGATGATGAGGTTTTCATGTTGTTGTTGATAAAAGAATCATGTTTTGGGAAGATGAATGTGCTAATGGGATGTTTATGAAGTTAATCATGTTTCTGGATTTTTCTGTGTTGATGAATCTCATGAATGTGTCAATGAATGTGAGTCTTTGGGATTTTTCCGGGTTTGAAAATTTTGGGTGTTTTGGATTAAAAAAATGGGAAAAAGGAGACAAGACATGTCATCTGCCACATCTGCAAACCCAAACGTCTGTTTGTAGTAAATAGAAGGAAATGACCTACGTGTTCCATTTTTAAGACTTAAAGGATTGATTTGAACTTTTTAAAAGTTAAAGGACCATAATAAACTCCGAGACAAAGTTAAAAGACAAAAAAGTGTATTTTTCCTAAATATATCAGCTGACACGGTATTTTAAATCAGATTTCTAAATAATTGACATAAAAGGCAACGTACAATTTTAAATTTTAACTTAATTACATCTCCCAACTGATACATTTCTACATGATTAGTCCTACAATTGCTTCACAAGTGTGTTGAGGCTCTAATAAGCCATCTATCACTAAACAGAAATATTTTTACATCAAAACATTCATCCCACAATATTATATGAAAAATACTCTTTCATACGTTACTTCTATTTCACATATGGCTAAATAATGTTATTTCAAAATCATAACATTTAACTTATTTTCCAAATTGTATCTATTATTGTTTAATCAAATCAAAATTGATTGAACCACAATCGACCAAAACCGACTTCAATTTTGTTGCGACATGAATTTGTTTTAATTATCTATTTAAATATTATCAATAGATGTCATCGGACCATCTTTGAGGACGTCAGGACGGACTACATGACTCAAATAATTTTATGATTAAACTGTGATTTAGAATCTCACAAATTATTCACAGTTAAATAATAATTAAATATAATCTCTATTTGTATTTTATAATTAAATTGCGATTAATTTACACACTGTCTCTAAAAATTTGAGACGGTTTTGAATACCATTTAGTAAAATTCCAAAAACATTTTTACCAAAAACAATCTCAAAAACATAACATCTTATACACACTACATATAAAATATGAAATATATTCTTAAATCAATTGTTGTCGAATGCATTAAACTTAATCAATATCAAAACATGAAAAGAAAACAAAATACATAAACTAAGAGCATCATATTACAACCAAATCAGCCACCAAAAATTAAGCCACACTATATATAAGAAAAAATCGAATTAGCGACTAAAATTATCGAAGAAAAAGATGACATTTACCCTACTTCGTGACAAACTTCATCTTTTCCTTCTTCAAATTCGGTCGTTATTCAATTTTTTCTTATATACATCTAAATTCATACTAAATAAACTTGACAACACATTCTATATAATTCAACAAGGTTTTTCGAGATTACTATAAATTATCCAGCATACATGTGAATTCCAATAGCTAAGAAGAAGATGCAAACAAGAGCAAAGTAGAGCATAGCATGGATGAGTATAGACAATCCACTAGTTTGAAAGTTTCCAAACTCTATAAACCTTCCTCTACCAGGTATTTGAAAAAGCAATCCAGGAGTCAAGAGAATGAAGAGCACCACGGACACAAAAATTGGACCCCAATCTGCCATTTTCTCTTATGTGTTTTTCTTTGGTCTCTTATTTGAGTGTCTTTTTAAACTATGGTTGTGAAGTTTGTAATGACATAAAAAAAGTTGAAAGTATAATGGGGACATAAAAAGGAAATGGGATAGAAAGGAACCAACTTTGAAGAAGAGACAAGCAATTGGTGAGGTGGAAAAAGGGAAAGTTGGAGTATCAAGCTATCTGATGGATTAAAGAAGAAATGTATACACATATGCACGGTATTAAAAATAAAAAAGAAAGTTCGTTATGATAAGGTACACATATGATAAGGTACACTAGTCTTTTATTTATTTTATAAATAGATTTTTTTACTCTAAGAAAACATCTCAAGATATTTTAAGGTTTAGTTCCTTTAATTTATTTTTTTACTCTATGAGGTTAACCTAACAAATATTTAATGCTGGAAGAAAACTGGTTGGATTGGTGAGCAAGTAAGACAACACTTCCCCTTTTAAAAGTAGAGGGGGGTACTTACAAACATTTCTGAATTTACATTAAAATAAAATATAGAATTTTAACGAGATTTTATAATTATGGAAAATTTAATAAAATCAACTTACCATCTTAAAGTTAGTACATTTGAAGGTAGAAATTCTCTAACAAATTTACATTAAAATAAATCATACAACCAATTAATAATTAACTAACAAATTTACATTAAAATAAATCATACAACCAATTAATAATTAAAGAACAATAATAAACCCATCAAATTTGTTATGTAAAAAAAAGTCATTGTATCACACCACACTAAATCAATTAGAAATGAGTAGATTCAAACCTGACTAAAATATTAATTTTTATAAATCCCACATATTTCATCCCATTCAATAAATAAAGTAAATAAACTCAAATAAAATTGATGATTTTATAAATTTTTAAAAATTCATCATTTATAAACTAATTAATTGAATAAATCATAAATCATAAAATTATCGTCTAATATTTATAACTTAGATTTAAATTTTTGAGGTGTTACAAAGCCTACTTAAATTGCTACGGACAAGAGATGGAATAGAAGTTCTCTACAAGATAGCCACAATGAATGCAAAAGGATCTTTGATAGGGGAAAGGGGTACAGGACTATCTGAAAGAGATTATGTGTGTTTGTTTCCACCAGTTATGTGTGTTTCCATTTGTGTGTTGCTTGATTGAAATATTGTGTGTTTTCATTTATTTAATTTAATCTATTTTTTGTCAACTTTTGGCTAAAAATGGGGAGTAAAGTGTTGTTTGTCCTGATGTTAAGACACATATTCTGACATGTTGGTTAGCATACTGATAGGACTGTGTTACTGCTAAAGGAAGAGTAGCTATTGTGGTTGTCTGCTGCAACTATTTAGGGGGAGCATGATAGTCTGTCATGCTGGTTGATTGTGTTGTTGCTGGAGCTGAAGACTGAAATCTGGAGACTGGAGAATGTGTGCAAGATGTTCTGACATCCTGCCTAGTGTGAGGCCTTTTATTATCTTCTGCTGCATATGCCTTTGATGTGTGAACTTGGGTAGTTCTTGTTCTGGTATCCCTTTGAGGGGGAATACTGGTTCTGTATGACAGTGGGAGTAATGGATCTGTCTATTTGTACAAACTCCAAAGAGATTTGAAGAAGAAGACTTTTGAGTAACCGTTGTGAATCTCTGATATATCTTTACAATTTATTGTATATTTACATGTTATCATGTAAATACGATTTATCTTTAGGACTTAACTGTGTTTTGGTTATTTTAGCCAGAATTTGCCAAAGGGGGAGATTGTTAGTTCCATGGATTTTTTATTGGCATTAATTTTTCTAAAACATGGTTCTTAATTGATGTTGAGCAAGATGTTAAAACATCTTGACCAACTGTCATAACAGGTTCAACTATTATGTGTTTTAACAAATGTTCTGTCAGATGCTGTGACATCCTACACAAGAACATTCTGACAGTTCAGACTGATTTATATCCTTGAAAGCTTTGATTGAAAAATATGAGAATATGGTATATTCAAATAATCATTACAGACACAAGCAATCAAGGAGTGTATAGGACAAATGCAGATTTTTGTTTTGGTTTTTAGAAAAAGAATCTTTGAGATTTCTTTTAGAAATCTAAGATTTGATTTGATTTGTTCCTATTTTGTGTGAAGATCTTGCAGCTATTTATGAAAGGAGAAGATTGAATTTATTTTAAAGTCCAAGATCATACTGCAAGAATCTATAAATAAGAACTTTAAAACCTAGTTTTGCAAGCATTCACTGTAACACCCCTTTCTAACACCCAATTAATTTCAATACTAAATAAACAGAGTAACATGCATACAGAAAAGGATGTCACAGGTTTGGTTTCTATACATTGAAAACCAGAATTTTAAACGAAATTGCATCAAAACAACATGATATACCCTGGCCATTAAATAACACAACCTGAAAAACTAATGCTATAGAATATTATGCATAAACGCAAAGCGGAAATAAAGGTTTCTTATCATACAAGTTTGAATGAATATGACCCATACCATATCCACCTACCAAAAGACAAACTAATATACACATCATCATATGTCGCATACCAGTTTGGCTACAAGCCATCATATTCCAAAATATACATCATAGTATGAAACAACAAAATAATAAGCAGCATAAGTCGATAAACCTCCATGTGCTACAAGACCAGAGCATTAGACTCGATACCTAATCTATAACCAAAATATAGGAGTCCTTCGGCTAACCTCCGACTAATCTACTAATCGCTTGAACCTGCACGTTACCAACAAAGGGCAACATTCAAACAGAAGGGTGAGTATTCACATTGTTATGAAAAAGTATAATAAGGCATAATGAATACATACATCAATACACCAAGGAATATAATACTTACACTTCCAATTATCATTCCTTCAATTAACACATCACTTCACACATAACCAATCACATAAAAGATTATGGTAAAACACCACATAGCAAGAAAATGTGACTCGATTCAAATATGACTTTATGCAATGTGACTCTTATGCATGTGGTACCCATCATGTGAAACCTCAGTTTCACCGCTTTCCGATTCAATACCTAGAATCCAAGCCACACTTCTGATCCGGACAAGATACAGAAGCTACGTCTATTTCAACGTTTGCACGTTTATTTCCAATAAAGGATTAACGACTACGCCTGATTCCATTAAGGACATCAACGTCTGCTTGTGAACCCTCACGTTTCACCACTTCCACAATGAAGTCGACTAATGCCATGAATGAGTGTGCCATAACAAAACCATATATGCAATTAAGATTATCACACAGAATCTTAACATACCGCATATCTCAATAATCCGCACAATGATTATCCATAACCCATATCTCACACATAAACAATTACATGTTCTTTCCATATCACATCATAATAATTTAATCACATGCTAGCCAATCCTATATCAACATATAGAACATTCAATTAGCTTCCTAACGCTTCATACGGTGCATAGAAAGGACTTACGGATCAAAAGATATAGTAAAATGAAGTTTGGAAAAACAAAATATTGCATTGGTCGCTTAGCGGGACGCTTAGCGGTTTCTGCGAAATTTCCAGAAATATCTTGCTTTGCTTAGCGGACCCAGGGACGCTTAGCGGACCTGCGGTTATGCAGAAAAATCAGTTTTGCAACAGACCTGCCAAGACTATTCCAATCATCCCAAAACCTCATCTAAGCTCCCTTATATCTCCTACACCACATATACATGCTATATATTCATTCTAACAACCAATGATTTAGGGTTGATTCAAGAAATGTTCATAAAACCTAATATTTCTACTCACTCAAGAAATCTATGGAAAAGAACAATAATGGATGATAAACCAACATAACCACATAAGGAACACCAAACATTCATCAAAACATTGTTTAATCATACAAAGACATGAAAACATGTATATTTCTTACCAAACAAGCAAAACGAAAGAAAATGGTAAAGAAAAGAGATGAAGAACAAACAAACCAAATCATACAATACCACAATAATGTCAATCCTCACCCCTACCTTGATTCTAGCTTATGGTTTGATCTCTTGGTTCCTAGAAGAATTTCTTCCACTTTCTCTTCTTTCTTCCTCTTTCTCTTTTTTTTTTCTTCTGATTTTCTTTTACTATCTTTTCTCTCTTATCTCTTTTCTATCTTTTTCTATCTAACCCCCCTACTTATCAAAATATCCTAACAAAATATCTCCCATTGCGGTCTAAACTTAATTGCTCAGAAAATTCCCAAAATGCAAAATTCTAACTAATATTTCTATTACGGAAAATATCAAATCACCTATTAAATATCTGTCCGCTATGTCGAACTAATACCGACTAAAAAATACCCAAAAACAATAAAAACACATTTAAACACAATTATGCACATAGACCAATAATTATTATAACAAATAAATCAAGTAACCTATTAAAATAAATACGACTACAAACAGGCTGTTACAACTCTCTCCCACTTAAAAGATTTTCGTCCTCGAAAATTACCTTAAACGAATAACTCTGGATAAGACTCCTTCATCTTACTCTCCAGCTCCCAGGTTATATTACCATCTTCCAGTCCACCCCAGACAACTTTGACCAAAATGATCTCTTTACCCCGAAGTTGCTTCACCTCACGGTCTTCGATTCTCAAAGCTAATGTCTCAATTGTCAAATTATCCCCTACTTGCACATCGTCTAATTGAACCACATGAGATGAATCCACAATGTACCTCCTCAACTGAGACACATGGAACACGTCATGCAAATTAGCAAGCGACGGTGGCAAAGCAATCCGATAAGTCACTTCACCTACTCTTTCCAAAATCTGAAACGGTCCAATAAAACATGGCGTCAACTTACACGACTTCAAAGCTCTTCCAACCCCGGTTGTATGAGTAACCCTCAGAAACACATGATCGCCAACCTCAAATTCAAGTTCTTTCCTCCTCTGATCATAATAACTCTTCTGACTACTTTGAGACGCTTTCATCTTCTCCTGAGTCATCTTAATCTTATCTATCGTCTGTTGAACTATCTCAGGTCCAACTACAACACTTTCTCCAGATTCATACCAACATAACGGTGTACGACATCTCCGTCCATACAAGGCCTCAAATGGTTCCATTCCAATACTTGAATGGAAACTATTGTTGTAAATAAACTCAATTAAAGACAAAAAGTTATCCCATGTGTGGACCTCCGTTTTTTAATCCCGGGCCATACCTCTGTTCTGTAGAGATACGTGAACTGACTCTTTTTTATCGCTTAATGCTTTCGCATTTTTTTGAAAATTCACAGAGTCGCCACCGACCTTTTATTTTATCCAATTAAGGAAAGGTTTATAAAAGAAACAGAAAAAAGACCTTTAAGAAATTCTGGGTAAGGGGGTAGGTTATACAAAGGGAAGGTGTTAGCACCCTTTGTATCCATGGTTATCCATGGGCTCTTAAGTTTGCTTAGCTCACTTGTTTTTCGATCACTTTTCAATTGCTTTAGAATGCTCATATGTGGTTTCAAATACTTTTGTAAATTGAATTTTGTAATGATCCGTGTGTGGATGTATACAAAATGCTTGTTTATCTTTCGAAAGATGTTTTGAAAAGAACGTTAACTTTGTAATAATCCGTGTTTGGATGTATACGAAGTATTGTCTTTTTTTAAAAGTTTTGTTTTGAAAAACAACAGTGTATGAGAATTTTGTTTGTTTTGATTTGAGCAAGCAAACTAGGAGGTATACCCTGAGTTGTAAGGTCTTTATCCTTATTTCCTTTAAAAATCTATCCTTTCACCGGATATAAACGCAAGGTTCGATTTTGTACTCAAAATAGTAGAATTTTGACTTTGATTTTGAAAAGAATGAGAAGGGATTACCTTAAGAGGTGCAAGTGTGATTGTGTTTGGATTCAGATATTTTATCTTTGAAGTTAGTGATCTAACGGTTCAATTTTATCTTTGACATACACGCAGTTTATATTTGCTGGAAATTAAAATGCGGAAATGTAAAGTGCGGAAAGTAAATCTACGCTATTACATCGATTGTGCGGGAAATGTAAACTAGCCTATTTACATGAATTTGACATCCTATACATTTATCTAGGAATGTAAATTGCAAGAAAAATAAAAGGCATGTTTTTTGGATTTTTTATGATTGATTTTAATTATAATTAATGCATGATTAATTAAATTAAAATGAAGAAAAAAGATGAAAATAGATTTGAACCTAGAAATTAAGTTTAAAATATGTACAAAATATTTGTCAATTAATTTTAAAACAAAACTAATTTTTTTGGAATTTTTGGAAATTGATTTGAAATTGATTTAAGCTAATTAAAACATAATTATGCAAATAATTACTCAAATAATTAAAACTTAAAAAGAAAATTATTCAAAATATGTACAAAATTAGTTTATAATATATAAACAATATTTAACATGAAGAACAATTTTTTTTTATGATTTTTGATTGGTTAGAATAATTAAAAAGCAAATATAAATATATATACTAATTAATTATACAAAATATTGAAATTTTGAAGGAAAATAAAATATTTTTATTTCAGAAAATAATATGTTATTTTAGAAGTCTAAAAATATTTTTTGTGTATTTTTTGGATTTTTAAAACTATTTTTAATTAATTTAACAAAGAAATTAAAATAAAAATAGAAAAGAAAAGGATACTGATCAGGTGTGGTTGGATTGAGAGTCCATGGTAAGGACTGCTTTGTCTGGCGCGTTGGATGAGCTGGCAAGTGGATCAGAAGGCCCAGATGGTGAGGGACCATGGCACGTGACGTACCTGCAAAACACTGAATCCAAAGTTAATTTAAAAACATGCGCGCGCCTCCCAACCAATCAGAGGACGCCACGCATCATCTTCAACCTTCAGATGGGCTTTTACACCGTTCATTTGCAGGTGGTGTAAAAACTCCAATCTTTTACACCTGTTAATAATAGCGAATACAAGCAAACAACAACATAAATTTGGCGCGATGCCACCATTTAATTCGTTTTGTTCATGCGAGTTCAATGATGCTATTTAGAACTTCTAATTTTGCTTATTTCAGAAAGTCCTAAATTTTAGGTTATGAACCCTAAAATGGTAACTTCGTGTATAAGCGTCTAAAACTTAATTAAAGTTCCAGAAATGATCTACACACCACACCAAGTCCAAATGTATGTCTAAATCGTGCTAGATATGCTTGTGTTATGAGATACAAGTCAGTTTTAGTTTGGACAAATCGTGACCTGTATAGCTCGATTCAATGAGGTTTAAGACTTGCAATTGATTGGAATAGCTTCAGTGAAGCTCAGAGATGATTTTTGAATGCTTAGTTTGTATTGAAATTGACTGAAATTAAAAACTCGAATTTGAATTTTCTTTGAAATTTTTCAAGTGGTTACAAGTGTATTATGAGCAAGGCTTTGTTTCTGATTCGTCTCCTCTTGTTACTGAAGCATGCTAGGCTATTTATAAGCATTGAGTGCTTAGAATTGAAGCTAAGAAGCAACTAGTTGCCTTTATGGAATTCTTGCATTTTTTATATTAAAAAAGCTTTGAATTATTGACCAAGTCTTCTTGTCTTCAATGCACCTGCCTTGCTCTTCAATTCTCTGCAGAAAGATGAAGATTCCTTGGGTGAGTCATGCTTGGAAATCAAGCTACCCATTATCCATCCATTTTCCTTTTAATTTAATCTTAAAATAAGATAAAATTATGCCAAAAATGGATAAAAAAGGTGTGGGCCTTGTCTTGGTCGTGGGAGGCCCATAATATCATGGAAATGATGTTTGAATGCTGAAAACTTGGCCCCATTTGGAAAAAATACATTTTTGAGCAATGTTGATTTCATGCATTTTCCCAAAATTTAGCCAACTTCAACAAGGTGTAAATCCCTCAATTTTTGTCATATGAAGGAGTTCTTGCACTTTTTGCAAACCTCAAAGAGTCCTCTAACCAATGTCTTTGGTCTCATGTCAAAATGATTTTTGATGCTCCTTGTGTGTCCTTTTGAAAAAAGTGTCTTTTTGTTGACTTTGAAAATGACCTGTAATGTCTTTGGTCATATTTTTCAAATGGTGAATTCAATGACCATGGGATCAATGGAATTTGAAAGATAATTGAATTTCCTTCAAAATAAGCTTTGGTTTGAATTTTTTGAATGAAGGATGAGAGAGTTATGATCAGTCAAAGTTGAGTTGACTTTTCAGGCAAAAACCCTAATTTTGAATCTTAGGGTTTTGTTGATTTTTGATCTTTCCTTGATGAATTATGATCATCCAATGATCAAATGATGAATCCTTTGACAAAATATGGACTTTGACAAAAAATTTCATTTTTGACGGTCTGTTGACTTTTTTGGTCAAACGGGTCGTCTGTTGACTGTTTGAGCTGCTGACGGTGCGTCTGAGTGAATTGAAGTTTGAAAATTTGTATGATGGTACTTTGAGATATATGGATGTGTATGAAATCCATTTGAGCTCTCAAAAACTTGTTTCTCCTGTAAAAACAAGAAAACCCTAGTCAGGGACTGTTTATGTAGGAGACAGTTAAGCGTACCTGATTTTTGTGCAGTGTTGAGTCTCTGCTAATCGCGTGATATTCAGAAGACTTCTAGAACAAAAATCTTGGAATTTTGAATTGTGAAAGATTGATTTGATTGATGGTACAAAACACTGAGAATTGTACTGCCAGCAGTTTGGCTGTCGACTGACAGTATAGTCTGAGTTTCCTGATTCTGCGCCTGCAAAAAGATTTTAACTCTGTACCAATTGTGTGAGTACTATTTATCTGTAAATAAATAAATAGCATGTGTGAAGTAATAAACAGTATTTGGCGTTTGCGTAAGAATAAATTCAACTGCAAGCCAAATTACTGTATAAGAAATATTCTAAAAACTAAGTATTTCATATTATATGAGACTCTTAATTTTCAGATTGGAGTTTTCTTGAAAAATAATGCGGGCAAATTTTGGGGTATAACAGTTGCCCCTATTCAATCTTCTTAAACCTGAAGAGATTGTCTGAAATCTGAAGGTAGAAGATGATTGAATATTTAGATGCCCTGAAAATTTGCACTTACCTTGATCAGAAGAGATGTTGGAAGTTGCATTTGAATGTCGTCTGTGAAATGTTGTTGGCAGATTGGACATTACCTGAGATGGGCTTTCAGATGCCACCTGGTAAATGTGTTGATGGTTTGTTCATCAGAATGAATCCATTGATTATATCTTGATGAAGGATTTGAAAGTCTTTGTGTTGACTGTTTCGGAACCGTCCAAGGTTACCGCTTTAAGTCTAGGAGGATAATCGTTACGGAACTTGTCCAAAGTTTTTCTGATTTAGATTTTGGAAGTTGATCATTGTGGAACCGTTTGAGGTATCGCTTTAGATCTGCAATGTTAGATCATTCTGGAACCGTCTGAGGTATCGCTTTAGATCTGCAATGTTAGATCGTTCTGGAACCATCTGAGGTATCGCTTTAGATCTGCGATGCTAGATCGTTTTGGAACCGTCTGAGGTATCGCTTTAGATCTGTAATGCTAGATCGTTTTGGAACCGTCTGAGGTATCAACTTTAGATCTGTGATGCTAGATCGTTTTGGAACCGTCTGAGGTATCGCTTTAGATCTGCAATGTTAGATCGTTTTGGAACCGTCTGAGGTATCAACTTTAGATCTGTGATGCTAGATCGTTCTGGAACCGTCTGAGGTATCAACTTAGATCTGCAATGTCTGTTTTTGAGTTGGTAAGTGATCAGAATGAATCTTCGGCTTGATTATATCTGAGAGAACCGTTCATGGAATTCAGGTGAAGACTGCATGTGATTGAGAACATCTTTGTCGAAGATATCCGTCTGCCTGAAAAATCAAGTTAGTGATATGCAATGTTTATGATGCATGTAAATGTGAGATATTCCCGGAGAAATATGCATGTGATGTTGTGTATGAATATGCGTATGAATATGCGCATGATGCATGATGTATGAATATGATGTATGAATATGAATATGTGATGTATGAATGTGAATATGTGATGTATGAATGTGAGATGTCAAGCTTCTATTTGGGAAAATAAATTTCCGCCAGTCATCTGGATATGACTATATTGTGATCGTTGATGATCTTTTGTCTTGTTTGAGTACCCTTGGCTGGGGAAATTCTTTGAGAACCCTGGTATTCTGTTGAAGGATCTTTGAATATCTCTTGAGAATGAAAGGTAGCTGGAAGTTCTGATGCCCTTTCAAATGGGAATGAGGAAGATGCATAATCCTCCGATGCACTATCTGACCAAGTCCGGGTGCGGGGATCACACCTTCTGAAGATAGCAATCTGGAACAACCCTGCTGGAGTATAAGACTTCTTTTGAAGAGAAAATCTTTTTGAGGAATTTGCTGAGAAACGCGTTTCTGTTGGGGATTTTCTTCTGATAGGATGATGTCCAGATAATTAGGACATTTCCTGAATGCTATTCCTGTTTTTCCTGGTAAACATCAATCATATTCAAATGCACATGTTCATTCAACATTATCATTGGGACGTTTACGTATTCAAAACAGAAAAAGTGAAAATAGTGATTTTTGAGCCTAAGCTGCATTGATTTTTGAAAAAGAGCCATGATAGGCTGGTTAGCACAGGGAGACAACAATCCTAGAAGTAGGAAATTGTCAGAAAGTTTTGGAAAATATTTATAAAGATAAATAGCTATGTGAAAACGATCCAGTCAAGTTTCAACTCTGCTATTGCCAATCTGTCTTCGAGCATCTCATCCCTCACTTGTTGGAAGAAAGTGATTGGACTGATCGTTGTCTTTGAGGTGTTGAATTTTGATGGTGAGTAGGCAGCTGAACGGAACACAGTTGTATGCTTCATTCCCTAACTTTTGCCTAGGCCGCCCTTTCAGGTTTTCAGCCTACCGGGATAGTATTTGTTTAGTCTCTAATTTTTGCCTGGACCGCCCTTTCGGGTTTTCAATGCACCGAGACGCTCATTTTTGCCTAAGTTGCCCTTTCAGGTTTTCAACTTAGCGAGCTGTTTTTTCTTTTTAAGAGAAGTATTTTTTGACTATGTCAGCATTCACAGGGTGTGGGAAATCCTCGCCATCCATGGTGGTAAGCAACATGGCGCCGCCGGAGAATATTTTCTTAATTATGAATGGTCCCTCGTAGGTGGGAGTCCATTTGCCTCTGGGATCACCTTGTGGTAAGATGATGCGTTTGACAACCAAGCCACCAGTTTGGTATGCTTGACTTTTGACTTTTTTGTTGAAGGCTTTGATCATACGCTTTTGGTATAGCTGACCATGACAAATAGCTGCGAGCCTTTTCTCATCAATCAAGTTTATCTGGTCCAACCGTGTTTGAGTCCAATCGTCTTCGTCTAGATTGGCTTCTTTCATAATCCTTAGGGAAGGAATCTGAATTTCAATTGGAAGAACTGCCTCCATACCATAGACTAAGGAGAATGGAGTTGCCCCTGTTGAAGTACGCGCAGATGTGCGATAACCATGAAGAGCAAAAGGCAACATCTCATGCCAGTCTTTGTAGGTTACTGTCATTTTTTGTATGATTTTCTTGATGTTCTTGTTGGCAGCTTCCACCGCGCCGTTCATCTTTGGTCGATATGGAGAGGAATTATGATGCTTGATCTTGAACTGTGTGCAAAGTTCAGTAATCATTCTGTTGTTTAGATTTGTGCCATTGTCCGTGATAATCCGTTCAGGGATGCCGTACCGACAAATGAGATTGTATTTGATGAACCGGGCCACCACATTTTTGGTGACAGAAGCAAATGAAGCTGCTTCTACCCACTTTGTGAAGTAGTCAATAGCGACCAGGATAAAGCGATGTCCGTTGGAGGCAGTAGGTTTGATTTCTCCAATCATATCAATACCCCACATTGCAAAAGGCCAAGGAGCCGTCAGGACGCTTAATTCCATGGTAGACCAGTAATAACCCGCTATCAGGATCTTTTTAGCCATTGTATGTCCACTGGAATGAGTACCGAAGGCACCATTGTGTATTTCTTCCATGATCTGTTCTGCTTCCTTCTTGTTTACACAGCGAAGTAAAGTCGAGTCATGGTTGCGTTTGTATAGGGTTCCATTGCTTAGAAAGAATTTGGCAGCAAATCTCCTTAGAAACTTTCTGTCGTTAATGGATGCCTCTTCAGGGTACTCCTGAGCTTCGAGATATCTTTTTACTTCATGGAACCATGGTTTTTCCTCGGTTCCTTCGGTATTGATCTCATTGCAATAGGATGGTTCATCTTGCCTGTAAATGGTGATCATAGGCGCCTCGTTGTCCCACCTGACTTTGAACATGGATGACATGGTAGCTAAAGCATCAGCTAGTTGATTTTCCTCGCGTGGGATGTGTTCGAAAGTGATTTCTTCGAAGTAAGGAATCAAACTCAGCACATATTCTTTGTAAGGAATTAGATTCGGGTGCTTCGTGTCCCATTCCCCTTTGACTTGGTAGATTACCAAGGCCGAGTCTCCGTAGACTTCCAGGAATTTGATTCTTAGATCGATTGCAGCTTTAAGACCCAGAATACATGCTTCGTATTCGGCTATATTGTTAGTGCAATTGAAGCATAATCTGGCAGTGAACGGTGTGTAACTTCCTGCGGGGGAAATGATCACAGCTCCGATGCCATTGCCAAGTGCATTAGAAGCTCCGTCAAAAACCATAGTCCACCGGGATCCTGGCTCGGATCCTTCTTCTGGTCCTGGTTGTTTGTAGTCATTGACTAGCATAATGTCTTCGTCTGGGAAGTCAAAATTCAATGCTTGATAATCATCCACTGCTTGATGAGCCAGATGATCAGCTACCACACTTCCTTTGATTGCTTTTTGTGAAGTGTATTGAATGTCATATTCTGTTAAGATCATTTGCCATCTCGCTATTCTTCCAGAGAGAGCAGGTTTTTCGAACACGTATTTGATGGGATCCATCTTGGAGATTAGGAAAGTGGTGTGATTTAGCATGTACTGTCTTAGCCGGCGAGCTGCCCAAGCTAAGGCACAACAAGTTTTTTCGAGTAGTGAGTATCTTGTTTCACAATCGGTAAACTTTTTGCTAAGATAGTAGATTGCGTGCTCCTTTCGGCCGGATTCGTCATGTTGTCCTAGTACACACCCCATTGAATCTTCTAACACAGTTAGGTACATTATCAGAGGTCTGCCTTCCACAGGTGGCAACAAGATTGGAGGTTTTTGGAGATATTCTTTGATTTTGTCAAAGGCTAACTGGCATTTGTCATTCCACCTTTCCACTTGATCTTTCTTCAACAGTTTGAAGATCGACACACAAGTAGTAGTCATGTGGGCAATAAATCGGGCGATGTAATTTAGACGTCCTAAGAATCCTCTGACTTGTTTCTCAGTATGAGGTATAGGCATTTCTTGAATGGCTTTAACCTTGGCGGGATCAACCTCAATACCTTTGCTGCTGACGATGAAACCTAAGAGTTTGCCGGATCTTACTCCAAAGGTACACTTATTTGGGTTCAGTCGCAACTTGTATTTCTTGAGTCTGTCAAACAACTTGTGTAAATGACCCAGATGTTCTTCCTCGGTGTTGGATTTTGCAATCATGTCATCGACATACACCTCTATTTCTTGATGAATCATATCATGAAATAGCGCTACCATTGCACGTTGATAGGTGGCTCCTGCGTTTTTCAGACCAAAGGGCATTACTTTGTAACAAAAGGTTCCCCAGGGTGTTGTGAAGGTTGTTTTTTCCATGTCTTCGGGTGCCATCTTGATTTGATTGTACCATGAGAATCCGTCCATAAAGGAGAATACCTTGCATTGTGCGGTATTGTCAACCAGTACATCGATGAGTGGTAGAGGGAAATCATCTTTGGGGCTTGCCCGGTTCAGATCTCGGTAGTCCACGCACATTCTGACTTTCCCGTCTTTTTTAGGTACAGGGACGATGTTAGCTATCCAAGGAGGATAACTTACAACTTTTAGGAATCCGGCATTGAACTGTTTTTCAACCTCGTCTTTGATCTTTTTTGACATATCAGGCCTACTCCTTCGTAGTTTCTGTTTGACTGGAGTGCTACCTTCTTTGATTGGCAGGCGATGAACTACAATGTCCGTGTCAAGGCCTGGCATATCCTCATAGGACCAGGCGAATATCTCGACGTAGTCTCGCAGCATTTGAATCAGTCTTTGCTTGACGCTGTGTTCTAAATCAGCCCCTATTTTGACTTCTTTCTTTTCTTCGTCGCTGCCCAAGTTGATGACCTCAATTGGCTCCTCGTGAGGCTGCATGGCCTTGTCTTCTTGTTCTAGCAGCCTTGCAAGTTCTCTTGGCACTTCACAATCTTCCTCACTTTCGTCCTCAGTTTGGTAGATCGGATTTTCAAAGTCATGACGGGCAATAGCAGAATCGTTGTTGACTGGATCCAGAGTGTATGTGAATCTGCATGTTAATTATGTGAGTATGTGTGAAGAAAAAACATAGCTATTTGAAAGCGAAGAAAGAAAGAAAAAAGGATCACAAAATTTAAATATGCAAGCGTCCCATGATTTTATTGAATGCACATGATCATGATATGATAAGCCCTTATAGAAGGACCAGTGTGCTAAGGCACACGGCTTTCAAGCTCATGGTTCGATTGTTCAGGAACCATTTTTATCTTTGCACAATATACACAAAGAAAACAGGAAATGGCATTTACTCCTGGTCAAAGGAGATCACATCCTCAGCTTTCCAGTTGTTCAATCCACTGTTGTGAGCAGGGAGTATCCAGCTGTTCCAGTTGCAGTTGTCTTTTTCATCTTCCACAGCATTGATTTCATTAGTGGGAAAATGAGCCGGTGATCCTTCGGGATAAGGGATATACTCTGCTGGATACGAGAGCCCAGGCTGAGATATCTCTGTTGGCTGAGCGAGATGCTCGATAAGGCCGTCCCATGCAGTCGGGATGATGTTTTGAATAGAGACTGGTGCATCCTGATAAGGAGTGTATGCTGACAGAAAGCAACCCTCGTTATTTGGTATTTCCCTGGCTTCTTCGAAAGCGAAATTGTCATCGTACTGTTCATCCCATCCAGTTGGGACAATGTCCTCCATAGCAATTTGTGAGCTCAGAGGAGCGGAGTATTTCACCATATAGTCATATTTGCCGCTGGGTTCTCCTAGCGTGTCCCATACTTCTTTGGGTGGATTTTGATATTGCTCAGTGACGGGACTTGTGAAACTTTCGTCATTTCCAATTTGATCACCCCATCCAGTCGGGGTAAGGTCTTCCATAGCAATATAAGAATTCTGAGGTGCGGCATACTGATAATTATACCCGCCGTTTGGTTCTCCCACAGCATCCCACATTCCCATGGAAATAGGTGGAATTTCATCTGGATATGGCTGAATGATATGGTTCAAGAACACTCCTTCATCTTCAATAGCGTTTACTTCTTGGCTGACGAAGTGTGACATCAATCCTTCAGAACGAGGACTTTGATCATTCTTTTGATTTTCACTATCATAGCCCAGACCTAGTTTGTCAGACTTGTAGGGTATATCGGGAAGCTGTCCCCATACTGTGCAATCACCCTGTTCAATCATGGCTTTGGCATCTTTGAGAGAAGCCATAGTTGCAGTTGGAGTAGCAGGAATATGCTTGGTGGTAGAGACATCTGGAGAGACCACCTCAAATGATTGGCATGGAGTTTCGATGAATTCGTCCTCCAACTCGACATATTTGGAATTGCTTAGGTGACTAACCACATATTCCTCTTCGCCATAGACTGTGACAATCTTTCCTTTTACTGGATATTTTAACTTCTGATGCAGGGTAGAAGTTACAGCGTTTGCCCCATGTATCCAAGGACGTCCAAGTAAACAGGAGTATGCTGGGTGAATTTCCATTACGTAAAAGATAGAATCAAAGATCTGAGAACCCACTCTGATTGGGAGATTCACTTTTCCGTATACCGTTCTGGTTGACCCGTCAAAGGCTCTTACCACAACATCACTTGGTTGTAACACAATTCCTTCGAAGTCAAGCTTTTCTAGTACTGTTTTCGGTAACACGTTCAAAGAAGAACCGTTATCTACTAGCACATGAGATAGAGTGGTGCCATTACATTCAATGGAGATATGTAAGGCTTTGTTGTGATTTTTTCCAGCAGGGGTTAGATCCACATCGGAGAAACCGAGACCATTGCTCACGGTTAGATTGGCAACACAATTCTCAAATTGGTCGACTGAGATCTCTTGAGGCACATGCGCAGCTTTCAGGAACTTCATCAGAGCTTTGGCATGAGCTTCTGAATATTTTAGCAGAGATAGCATTGAGATTTTCGAAGCAGTGTGCCCCAGTTGCTCAACAATATTGTAATCACTCTTGCAGATGATTTTCAATATTTCCTCCATTTCTTGCTTTGACGGATCCTCAGCAGTGATCTCCACCGGGGTTTGAACTTGTTCAACTTGTGGCTCTTTGCCTCGAGCGTTGACATTTTGATTAGGAACTGGGACTCGGATTGGACCAGCAGCAACATTTGGAGAAATTTCTGGTGAAAAGATTCTTCCACTTCTCGTGATCTTGCTGGTACCCACAATATTACCCACAGTTGGAGTAGTTAACTTTGCGGCCTCTTCAGTCGAGGTACCCTGCTTAACTCCATGAACATAAACATTAGTGTCGTATCCCCATGGGACAGCTTTGTCTGAGGAGTATGGAAATGGAGTTGGACTAGCAATAACTACTGATGCCACTTTGAGTGTAGCAGAAATTTTGAATGGAGCCTTGGCAGAGATTTTGAATGGTAAGCTGGATATCACTGAGGCATCCTTTATTCTCATCCCGTTTGTAAAGACTTCGCACAGCACGTCCATAGAAGGGAGCCTCTCAAACATAATGATACGGCGATCCATCCACTTTTGAATTCCCATCCTCAGATTTTCACAACCATTGGGCAGGCAGGAGCAGTAAAAGCAGTCGGGGTCACACCCTGGAAAGTAACCAGCTCGGATTAACTTTCCTTTGACTTCGCAGAGTGGAGTTGATAATTCGTTCACATCATAGATGTAAACAGTGTCCAGGATAGCGTTGACAGTTTTGTCATGCTTTGGCATAGGTGCTGTGATGACATTTGGAGTTTCTGGAGGATCGAACTCAATTTCACCAGCATCTATCATATCTTGTATTTTATTTTTCAGGGCCCAGCAGTGATCTGCGTCATGTCCTGGAAAGTTTGAGTGATAGGCACATGTCGCATCAGGGCGATAATTCGGAGAGGAAGTGTTGACATTCTTTGGAGGACCTCTTAAGGTGATCAGATCTGCTTTTAGCAAGTGCTGCAATGCCTGAGAGATTGGCATGTTGATTCTGGTGAAATTTCTTCTTGGTGCATCTGGTCGATGCGTATATTTTGGCTGTTGATCTTTTTGAGGTGCAGATGCGGAGATCAGAACTGCCCCTATAGATTGATGTTGCTCACTTTTGCGACTTTTCTGAATTTGTGTTGCATTGACCTCATTTCTCCCGCTGATGGGCCTTTTTGTAGTACCAGAGGAGGAACCTATTTGAATTTTTCCATTTTGAATGCCACTTTCGACACGTTCTCCGGTCAGTATCAGGTCAGTGAAACCTGATGATGAGCTTCCCAGCAAATGGCTATAGAAAGGGCCAGTTAAAGTGCCCATGAACATGTCAACTAGTTCGTGATCAGATAAGGGTGGTTGAACCCTTCCAGCCATATCTCTCCACTTTTGTGCATATCCTTTGAAACTTTCTTTTGGTCCCATAGACATGCCCCTTAGTTGAGTACGGGTTGGCGCAAGATCAGCATTGTATTGGTACTGTTTGTAAAAAGCAGCAGCTAATTCTTCCCAAGTATGAACCTTGGTATTTTCCAGCTGGTAGTACCACTCGAGTTGTGTACCCGACAGACTTTCTTGGAAGAAGTGAATCCACAACTTGTTATCCGTTGTATGAGGTTGTATCTTCCTTACATAGGATCTCAGATGTAGTTTCGGGCAAGAAACTCCATCATATTTTGCAAAGACAGGAACTTTGAATTTTGGAGGGATAACAACATCCGAGATGAGCCCTAGATCATTGAAATCTAAGCCAGGTATTTTTTGTATCTCCATAGCTTTCATACGGTCTTCCAGCTGTTGGTATTTTTCATTATCCGGTTCGTCCCCAGAATGATCATCTTCTTCATTTGAAGAGGGAGAGGGTTTAGCAGAACCCTGGTTGCTTTGATTGTCTTCTTGTTCATCATCACCGACTGTTTCAGGGATCGGTGGCTTTTTGAACTTTTTGACTGGGATTTTGATCTTCCTTTTCAGGTGACTCACGCCTACAGATCCTTTGGGCTTCTTTTTCTTCTTGATTATCAGGGCTTTCAGTTCTTGTTGCCCCTTTGCCAGTTCCAGAATTGCCACTTGAACTTGGGCATTTTGTGCTTCGAGATTCTTGATGCTCATTTCAGATTCCATCTCTTCTGACTGAAATAAACAGCGAGAAGATGAGAAATCCGTCATGTGAACCTGTTATGCAATGTGTATGACTGGATGCCATGTGTATGCAATGTATGAAATGTATGTGCAATGTATATGAATGCAATGTATGAAATGTATATGCAATGCATGAAGTGAAATGTGTGTGCAATGTTTCAAGGATCTTAGAGTTTAAATTTGTTAAAGAAGAAACAAACGTTAGTTAATCAATTTGTTTCTTTTTTTTTTTTTTGCTTCTTTTTTCTTTGCCTCATTTGGGCTTACAAGACAGAAATAAAATAAATGATCCTTCAGGTCTCCCGTGGACGCTTTCTCTTTGCCCCCAGGAATGTGTTGATCTGCTGTTCTTCTTGAAGCTGTCCGGTGAGCTCCAATATCCTTCTCTCATAGTCTTGACAGTATGATTTGAAGGTGTCTCTTTCCTCTTTGAGTTGAACCCAAGATTTTTGCAACTCTTCTAGGTCAGTTGGCATGTCCGGGTGTAAAATAACTTGAGGTTCATATCCTTCGACCTCTGGTTCAATAGTCACAGGTAGAACAGCAGGATATGGCATAAGGAGTTTCTGAGCATGAGTGCGGACCCATCTGAGGTAGGGTTCCATAGGAATAGAATTCCATTGCCCCAGAGTTTTGCTTTCTATTATATAGACACTGCCCCATGCATGTATGAACCTTCGTCGGTGTCTATGAGAATCATTCTCGTAATCAAACACAATGCCACTGATAATCATGTCATGAGGACCGTTGCTCCTTGCATATCCGAATTGGCGTAGAGCTAAAGAGGGATTGTAAGTGATGCCTCCTTTGATGCCAAGGAGTGGCACATTAGGGTACTCTCCACAATGATCAATGATAGTAATGTCTCTTTGAAAGAAGTTGTTCCACCGGATATCTGAATGAGACAAAGACATAATCCTGCGAGACCATTGCATTCTTTGTTCATTTCTCAACACTGATCGGGGAAGATGAAATGTAAACCACCTAGCCAGTAGTGGTATACAGCACATGAGAGTTCCTCGTTTCTTCATGGTACGAGTGTGTAGAGAATGTAGAATGTCTCCCAGCAATGTTGGTACCGGGTTACGGATTAGGAAAAGGTTGATGATGTGTACACTTATGAACTGGTCGGGATTTGGGAATAAAACCAACCCATAGATCAAAAGTGCCATAACTTCCTCAAAAGCTGGATAACTTTTGTTTTCTAGCAGTAGTCGAGCCTTTTCCAACAAGAACTTGGCAAGCAAACCCTTAACTCCACTCTTTGTTTCCCAATTGGACTCGATTTCTGATTTCCGCAGATGTAAAGCAGCAGCAATGACTTCAGGTTTTGGAATCCTTTCTAAACCAGTGAAAGGTAATTGATTTCGAACAGGCAATCCCATTAGTTCAGAGAATTCTTCCAAAGTGGGTACCAACTGGTAATCAGGAAAGGTAAAGCAATGATGTTCAGGGTCAAAGAACTGGAACAGGACCCGTATCATGTCTTCTTCAAATTTTGAGGTAACCAAATGGAGTAGGTGACCATGCCTTTCAGTGAATTGAACATTCCTGGGGAATTCTGACACTAAGTCTTTTAGTTCAGATGGTACCGTTGAGATGTTGATTCGGATGTAATCTTTGGTGGCGGGAGCCATTACCTGCAAAAACAAAGGTAAACTCTTTGATCCTTGAAGTGTTTGGTGCAAAAATGATATGCTTATGATGCAAACATGTGGCACACAAAAACAAATCAAACAATAGCCTTAGGTTTAAAGGCTTGCATGGAGCTGATAGGTGATACCCTCCCCACTGAAGTTGAGTTGGTTAAAACCTGTCCTAGAATAGTATTCGGGTTCTATGATCCTTGGAAGTAACATCTCAATACGGCGCTCGAGCGGCCGATCAAAATATTCCTCGAGGATAACTAACTTCGATCAATTTCAAAGCTAGCCACTTAATAGGCCACAAGTCAAGTTCAACTAAAAAGGTTCTAAGACAAATTAGTGTTTAATGACATTTCGGAAGCCTAATATACTCCTTGATCGTTTTCAAGGGACATCAGTATAAACCAAAGTATCGCACTAACGATGACTACCAGATCAACCGTATCGGTACATGCCGTACAGTTTCCTTGGTCTATTGTCATATACTTAAGGTATCTCGAGATTCGGGTTAGAATCTTTCACACAAGCAAAATACCCAAACAAACCTTTGAAAAATAGAGCAATCAAGTCAATCAATTGAAAACATCGAAGTGATCTATTCTCTTAAGGTAACCCCTTTTGAAAACATTTTGTTTTTTGAAAGTAATTCCCCAGCAGAGTCGCCAGTTCTGTGGACCTCCGTTTTTTAATCCCGGGCCATACCTCTGTTCTGTAGAGATACGTGAACTGACTCTTTTTTATCGCTTAATGCTTTCGCATTTTTTTGAAAATTCACAGAGTCGCCACCGACCTTTTATTTTATCCAATTAAGGAAAGGTTTATAAAAGAAACAGAAAAAAGACCTTTAAGAAATTCTGGGTAAGGGGGTAGGTTATACAAAGGGAAGGTGTTAGCACCCTTTGTATCCATGGTTATCCATGGGCTCTTAAGTTTGCTTAGCTCACTTGTTTTTCGATCACTTTTCAATTGCTTTAGAATGCTCATATGTGGTTTCAAATACTTTTGTAAATTGAATTTTGTAATGATCCGTGTGTGGATGTATACAAAATGCTTGTTTATCTTTCGAAAGATGTTTTGAAAAGAACGTTAACTTTGTAATAATCCGTGTTTGGATGTATACGAAGTATTGTCTTTTTTTGAAAGTTTTGTTTTGAAAAACAACAGTGTATGAGAATTTTGTTTGTTTTGATTTGAGCAAGCAAACTAGGAGGTATACCCTGAGTTGTAAGGTCTTTATCCTTATTTCCTTTAAAAATCTATCCTTTCACCGGATATAAACGCAAGGTTCGATTTTGTACTCAAAATAGTAGAATTTTGACTTTGATTTTGAAAAGAATGAGAAGGGATTACCTTAAGAGGTGCAAGTGTGATTGTGTTTGGATTCAGATATTTTATCTTTGAAGTTAGTGATCTAACGGTTCAATTTTATCTTTGACATACACGCAGTTTATATTTGCTGGAAATTAAAATGCGGAAATGTAAAGTGCGGAAAGTAAATCTACGCTATTACATCGATTGTGCGGGAAATGTAAACTAGCCTATTTACATGAATTTGACATCCTATACATTTATCTAGGAATGTAAATTGCAAGAAAAATAAAAGGCATGTTTTTTGGATTTTTTATGATTGATTTTAATTATAATTAATGCATGATTAATTAAATTAAAATGAAGAAAAAAGATGAAAATAGATTTGAACCTAGAAATTAAGTTTAAAATATGTACAAAATATTTGTCAATTAATTTTAAAACAAAACTAATTTTTTTGGAATTTTTGGAAATTGATTTGAAATTGATTTAAGCTAATTAAAACATAATTATGCAAATAATTACTCAAATAATTAAAACTTAAAAAGAAAATTATTCAAAATATGTACAAAATTAGTTTATAATATATAAACAATATTTAACATGAAGAACAATTTTTTTTATGATTTTTGATTGGTTAGAATAATTAAAAAGCAAATATAAATATATATACTAATTAATTATACAAAATATTGAAATTTTGAAGGAAAATAAAATATTTTTATTTCAGAAAATAATATGTTATTTTAGAAGTCTAAAAATATTTTTTGTGTATTTTTTGGATTTTTAAAACTATTTTTAATTAATTTAACAAAGAAATTAAAATAAAAATAGAAAAGAAAAGGATACTGATCAGGTGTGGTTGGATTGAGAGTCCATGGTAAGGACTGCTTTGTCTGGCGCGTTGGATGAGCTGGCAAGTGGATCAGAAGGCCCAGATGGTGAGGGACCATGGCACGTGACGTACCTGCAAAACACTGAATCCAAAGTTAATTTAAAAACACGCGCGCGCCTCCCAACCAATCAGAGGACGCCACGCATCATCTTCAACCTTCAGATGGGCTTTTACACCGTTCATTTGCAGGTGGTGTAAAAACTCCAATCTTTTACACCTGTTAATAATAGCGAATACAAGCAAACAACAACATAAATTTGGCGCGATGCCACCATTTAATTCGTTTTGTTCATGCGAGTTCAATGATGCTATTTAGAACTTCTAATTTTGCTTATTTCAGAAAGCCCTAAATTTTAGGTTATGAACCCTAAAATGGTAACTTCGTGTATAAGCGTCTAAAACTTAATTAAAGTTCCAGAAATGATCTACACACCACACCAAGTCCAAATGTATGTCTACATCGTGCTAGATATGCTTGTGTTATGAGATACAAGTCAGTTTTAGTTTGGACAAATCGTGACCTGTATAGCTCGATTCAGTGAGGTTTAAGACTTGCAATTGATTGGAATAGCTTCAGTGAAGCTCAGAGATGATTTTTGAATGCTTAGTTTGTATTGAAATTGACTGAAATTAAAAACTCGAATTTGAATTTTCTTTGAAATTTTTCAAGTGGTTACAAGTGTATTATGAGCAAGGCTTTGTTTCTGATTCTTCTCCTCTTGTTACTGAAGCATGCTAGGCTATTTATAAGCATTGAGTGCTTAGAATTGAAGCTAAGAAGCAACTAGTTGCCTTTGTGGAATTCTTGCATTTTTTATATTAAAAAATCTTTGAATTATTGACCAAGTCTTCTTGTCTTCAATGCACCTGCCTTGCTCTTCAATTCTCTGCAGAAAGATGAAGATTCCTTGGGTGAGTCATGCTTGGAAATCAAGCTACCCATTATCCATCCATTTTCCTTTTAATTTAATCTTAAAATAAGATAAAATTATGCCAAAAATGGATAAAAAAGGTGTGGGCCTTGTCTTTGTCGTGGGAGGCCCATAATATCATGGAAATGATGTTTGAATGCTGAAAACTTGGCCCCATTTGGAAAAAATACATTTTTGAGCAATGTTGATTTAATGCATTTTCCCAAAATTTAGCCAACTTCAACAAGGTGTAAATCCCTCAATTTTTGTCATATTAAGGAGTTCTTGCACTTTTTGGAAACCTCAAAGAGTCCTCTAACCAATGTCTTTGGTCTCATGTCAAAATTATTTTTGATGCTCCTTGTGTGTCCTTTTGAAAAAAGTGTCTTTTTGTTGACTTTGAAAATGACCTGTAATATCTTTGGTCATATTTTTCAAATGGTGAATCCAATGACCATGGGATCAATGGCATTTGAAAGATAATTGAATTTCCTTCAAAATAAGCTTTGGTTTGAATTTTTTGGATGAAGGATGAGAGAGTTTTGATTAGTCAAAGTTGAGTTGACTTTTCAGGCAAAAACCCTAATTTTGAATCTTAGGGTTTTGTTGATTTTTGATCTTTCCTTGATGAATTATGATCATCCAATGATCAAATGATGAATCCTTTGACAAAATATGGACTTTGACAAAAAATTTCATTTTTGACTGTCTGTTGACTTTTTTGGTCAAACGGGTCGTCTGTTGACTGTTTGAGCTGCTGACGGTGCGTCTGAGTGAATTGAGGTTTGAAAATTTGTATGATGGTACTTTGAGATATATGGATGTGTATGAAATCCATTTGAGCTCTCAAAAACTTGTTTCCCCTGTAAAAACAAGAAAACCCTAGTCAGGGACTGTTTATGTAGGAGACAGTTAAGCGTACCTGATTTTTGTGCAGTGTTGAGTCTCTGCTAATCGCGTGATATTCAGAAGACTTCTAGAACAAAAATCTTGGAATTTTGAATTGTGAAAGATTGATTTGATTAATGGTACAAAACACTGAGAATTGTACTGCCAGCAGTTTGGCTGTCGACTGACAGTATAGTCTGAGTTTCCTGATTCTGCGCCTGCAAAAAGATTTTAACTCTGTACCAATTGTGTGAGTACTATTTATCTGTAAATAAATAAATAGCATGTGTGAAGTAATAAACAGTATTTGGAGTTTGCGTAAGAATAAATTCAACTGCAAGCCAAATTACTGTATAAGAAATATTCTAAAAACTAAGTATTTCATATTATATGAGACTCTTAATTTTCAGATTGGAGTTTTCTTGAAAAATAATGCGGGCAAATTTTGGGGTATAACACCATGCACCACCATGTTCCAAAACACAAGCTCTTAATAAATCCTCAAGCGATTGAATCGTCCTCTCTATCTGTCCATCTGTCTGTGGATGATACACAGAACTCAACCGCAACTTAGTACCTAAAGCCCTCTGCAAACCTTCCCAAAACTTCGATGTAAACCTCGGATCCCTATCAGACACAATACTCGACGGAATACCGTGCAAACACACAATTCTCTCTATGTATAACTTTGCAAGTCTCTCCATCGAATAGTCCATCCTCATTGGAATAAAATGAGCGCACTTTGTCAATCTATCCACAATGACCCAAATTGCCTCAAAATTATTCGAAGTCCTCGGTAAACCCGAAACAAAATCCATAGAGATAGTATCCCACTTCCACTCGGGAATAGACAAAGGTTGCATCAAACCCAACGGTTTTTGATGTTCTATCTTGGATTTCTGACAAATCAAACAAGAATATACAAATACCTCAATATCTTTCTTTATATCCGACCACCAAAACAACTTCCTCAAATCTTGGTACATCCTAGTCGCACCAGGATGTATGCTCAAACCACTCCTATGACCTTCCTCAAGAGTTCTTCTTTTCAAGTCCAAAACATCCGGAATGCAAACTTTATCACGACACCGCAAGATACCATTCACATCAATTCGGAAGTCACCACCTTTACCTTGATTAACCAATGTGAATCGATCAACCAAACTCAAATAAGACTTTTGACTTTCTCGAATTTCATCCAAAATACCACTAGTAAGCTTCAACATACCAAGCTTCACACTATTAGAAGTTTCTTCACAAACCAAACTTAAATCTTGAAATTGTTCCAACAAATCCATCTCTCGTACCATTAGCATCGACATGTGTAATGATTTCCTACTCAAGGCGTCTGCTACCATATTCGCTTTACCCGGATGGTAGTTCAAACCAAGATCATAATCTTTTAAGAACTCTAGCAATCTCCTCTGCCTCATGTTCAACTCTTTCTGATCAAATAAATACTTCAGACTCTATGATCGCTGAACACTTAAAATCTCGCACCAAACAGATAATGCCTCCATAGTTTCAAAGCAAAGACCACAACTGCTAACTCTAAGTCATGTGCTGGATAATTCCTCTCATGAACCTTAAGTTGCCTCGAAGCATAAGCCACAACATGTCCATTCTGCATTAGCACACCGCTTAGCCCTAACAAAGAAGCATCACAAAAAACCACAAATGGTTCCACCGGATTCGATAAAATCAAAATAGGCGTTTCTCCATATACCCGTCACTACACAACAACCTCCTAACACCTTCGAACTCTTCCAAAGATAAGCCGTCGACGGAACCAATCCACTCAAACACCTTTCTCCATATACCCGTCACTACACAACAACCTCCTAACAAAATGCGAAAGACTTTCCTCCTCCGTAGAGCAAAAAGAACAAACCAAATCATCAATATCCAACAAAATTCCTCTCCTATATAATTGGTCCTTAGTATCTAATCTATTGTGAATGATTCGCCAACCAAAGAGAAGAATGTTAGAAGGAACTTTTACCTTCCAAAGATGATTTGCAGCTTTAACAATAATTGGATCAAGAGGTGGGTCGGACATCTTAGCTTTAATCATGTCGTAACACGACTTCATGGTGAAAACTCCATCCGGATTGAGGCGCCACGCGAAAGAATCCTTACTATTTTCACTAGGGAGAATATGGTGAATGTTGTCCTGAAGCTCTAACGAGAGGGAAGCAAAACCGGCGCTGCTGTCCGAGTTCAAGGTTGCAGCCACGCTCCAGGACCAGCCAGCTGCTGTCTGGAGGCCAGACCCGGCTACGGAGATGCTCCAACCAAAAGCGATGTTGAACAGCTCTGGAAAAGCTTGATTAAGCGGCTGGACACTGGCCCATAGGCTGAACCAAAACAGAATGTCAGTTCCGTTGCCAACAGTAACAGTAATAGCCCTTGCAAAATTATTGTTCAGCAAAGAAACATTAGAGTCAATTAAAAGCATGTCCCTCCACCATATAGAGTCACTTTTCTCCACCACCGAAATATTTTTTTATGTTTCATGCGGATCACTAGTTATATTGTCTTAAGCGTTCATAGTCATGAAATAAACGACAAATATTTGTTTAAGGATGGTGATCATTATCCTAAAAGATCACGCAAAAATTATCTAAAGGATAGAAAAACACTTAGAAAGGGGGGGGGTTTGAATAAGTGTAGTCTTAAAAACTTGAACGATAAAAACAAATTGCACAGTTATTTTTATCCTGGTTCGTTGTTAACTAAACTACTCCAGTCCACCCCCACAGAGTGATTTACCTCACCTGAGGATTTAATCCACTAATCGCAACAGATTACAATTGTTTTCCACTTAGCCCACGACTAAGTCTTCTAGAGTATCCTGATCACAACCTGATCCCTCTAGGAACAAATGCTTAGACACAAGCTAAGACTTTCTTAGAGTATCCTGACCACCACGTGATCACTCTAATTACAACTGCTTAGACACAAGCTAAGACTTCCTAGAGTATCCTGATCTACACTTGATCACTCTAGTTACTTACAAATTAATGTAATCAAATTCTAAGAGTATTACAAATGCTTCTGAAAAGCTATAATCACAACAGTGATATTTCTCTTAACGTTTAAGCTTAATCTCACTAATATATTACAACAGCAATGTAGTGAGCTTTGATGAAGATGAAGTTTCTGAGCTTTGAGTTGAACAGCATTTCAGCAAGTTTTTCAGAATAAGTTTGTTCACAATTCGTTAACCTTGCTTCTCATGAGAACTTCATATTTATAGGCGTTTGAGAAAATGACCATTGGGAGCATTTAATGCTTTGCGTGTTCCGTACAGCATTGCATTTAATGTTTCACGCTTTTGTCAACTACCTCGATCCTTGTTCACGCTGTGTCTACTGACGTTGCCTTTAATAGCTTCCAACGTTCCTTTTGTCAGTCAGCGTAGCCTGCCACCTGTACTTTCTTCTGATCTGATGTTTTTGTATACAACGTTTGAATATCATCAGAGTCAAACAACTTGGTGCATAGGAACTTCTTGTCTTCTGACCTTGAAGTGCTTCTGAGCGTGATACCATGAGAACTTCAGTGCTTCTGCTTCTGATCTCAAGTTCTTCTGATGCTTCCATAGACCCATGTTCTGATTCTGCCTTGACCATCTTCTGATGTCTTGCCAGACCATGTTCTGATGTTGCATGCTGAACCTTCTGAGACAAAGCTTCTGAGCGCTGATTTGTGCATACTCTTTATATATTTCCTGAAAAGGAAATTGCAATGTATTAGAGTACCACATTATCTCACACAAAATTCATCTCCTTGTTATCATCAAAACTAAGAATATTAATTAGAACAAATCTTGTTCTAACAATCTCCCCCTTTTGGATGATGACAAAAACATATATAAATGATATGAATTTGCGATCAGAAAGAGCCGACGGCTAAAGACAATTACACAGCTATAACATAAGTATGTGAATATGTCTCCCCCTGAGATTAACAATCTCCCCCTGAGATGAATATTCTCCCCCTGAAATTAATACTAGAAGAATTTTATAAATAAAAGACTTCCCTGAGTATTTTAGTAGAGACGTTCACAGTGCTTGATCTTCAGAACATTCATGACTTCTGATTTCTGCTTCCATAGGACAGCTTCAGAACATTGAATTTCTTTAGATCCTTAGAACATTCACAGCTTCTGACTTCTGCTTCCATCGGATAGCTTCAGAACTTGAATTTCTCTGATCTTCAGAACATTCACAGCTTCTGACTTATGCTTCCATCGGACAGCTTCAGAACTTGAATTTCTTTAATCATCAGAACATTCACAGCTTCTGACTTTTGCTTCCATTGGGACAGCTTCAGAACTTGAATTTCTTCTTTCATCACTTCATGCTAGAATGTATCATAACATTGTTGAATGTACCAGAGCATCATCAGAGCATCTCTACATCCTGAAATGTTACAGAACAAAACTAAACGACAAAAGTTAGCATGAATAAGTCAGAACATAGAATATGTTTCAGAACATATATTGTGTATCAGAGCCATATGGTATGTGTCAGAACACATAAACATAATGTTTCAGATCATATTCTATCATCAGAATATCTGAACATTCTTCCTTCTTTCTTCTGATTCTGAAGCTTCATAGCACTCAACTTGCTTCAAGAATCCAAGAACTTGATTCATCTTGTTGCTTCTTATGTTGATCTTGCAAAGAGAATCTTCAAATCCTGCAACAACACAACTTAAGGCATAGAACTTTGCAAGTTCTGTTAGTAATGTGAGGCCTTTTTACCCGGTAACTGATAATATTAATCAGATCATTTATCATATATTTTCTCCCCCTTTTTGTCATAACATCAAAAAAAATATAAAAGATTCAGATGTAGAAAAACGACAAAAGGAATGAAACAGAAATAAACTTTTTCATTGATTTGAACAAAGAAAAGTACACAAAAGGATGCAGAACAAGCAGATGCAACAAGGAAAGAAAAACTACAAAGACCAAAGACTAAGACCCTAGTCTAGACAAAATCCGCGCCAGAACATCATGAATCCTGTCAGTGCTTGCAGTTTGCCTTGCCATGAAGGAGCGAAACTCAACACTGGTTGCTTCTTGCATGCCCAAACGAGAAGCCAGCATGGCCTGATTCTGATGTAGAACTTCCAAGGTCTCCATCAGAACTGAAGGTTCACCAGACGAAGAGGCACCAAAACTTCTACCAACAGGGACAGCGATCTCAACAAGACGATCTTCTGGAAGGTCTCCAGCTTGTGCATCTTCCATTTCAGCATCTGAGTCTGACTCAGGAGCAGCCTCAGCATATTCTGGTTTAGGCAACTCAGAAGCTCCAACTTCCAACGCCTGAAGAATAGCTACTAGGTTTGTTGGAGGAGTAGGACCAGCAACTTCAACAGGATAAACCACTTCTGGAAAGACCATGTGAGGTGCGCTTTCAGAAGGGTTCATTCTGAACCAATTGAACAACCACTGAAAATCTCCAGTCAGCACTGGATACCATGGTCTCCAAACCACTATGTCTCTGCAGAGATTTTCTTCTTCCATCTCATCTGCAGGTATCCTCTCTTCAAGAACTCTTCTGTTCCTGATGAGATGGTGATAGCTGCTTTCACCAACTTCCAAGAGACGACCACGAACACCAGGTGCTTCAGTCATGATCCTTCTCTGAACTTCCGTAGCCCTAACCAGAAAATCCTGGCGAAAGGCTTCCCAGAGGTTGCAGGTAGCAGGCTCATCCAGATGGTTAAGGTGTGCAGCACCCAGAATCTCCAACCAGCTATTTACATCTGAGTGTAAAAGCTCTAGATAGGTATGAGTGGTGGGTGTTGGAGGGTTGACAGTGAATCTGGAATCAAGATACACACAGCTGTAGGGGTTAGGTGTTCTGGTGGGAAAAGGGTGTGAGAGAGGTGAGGAGATATCTGTGAGATGGGTTGAAGGAGAGGAGATATCAAATGGTGAAGAAGGTGGTTCCAGAGAGATGAATGATGAGGAAGAGGTGGTGGATGTTTGTGAAGAGGAAGGTGATTGAGGGATACCCTCAAGAGGTTTAAACACACGTCTAGAATAGTTTCCAGACATCTTAGCTTCAAACGGGTTCACTTTGAGAGGATCGTAGGTAATCCTTACTCTTTTTGGTTTGTTTTCTGGTTCATCAGTTGCCTTTCTCTTTTGTTTACGATCAGTTTCTTGGTTTGATGAGCTTGATGAAGTTTGCAGATAGTGAAAACCCCTAGGGTTTATGATATGAATGCAAAGAGAGAGAGAGAGAGCGAGAAAAAGAAACTGAATGCTAGAGAGAGAAATATAAGAGGGAAAAATAAACGTTTGAAGAATATAAAAGAAAAGAAATAAAGAGAAATGATGGACAGCATTTAATGTTACGTGACATGAGGAGAGATAATAATGACAAAATAAGTGATTAGCACAGTTACCTAAGTAGGCGTCCCCTCAACTGCACGCACGCTTGTCCAGAAATAGTGAACACGTGTTTACCATCTGGATAGCCAGTTACAGCTGTTTTGCTTTAAGGGGATTCTGAGTCAACTTAGACACTGAAACGTTAGTAATGACATAATCACTACTTCTAATTGATTACAATCAGAACTTCTTATAAAAGACTAATCCAATCTCATTTCAGAAGTTACTCATACATAAGATCTTCTCATCTTCTCATTCTGGGCATAAATCCATACTGATATTCTTCAGAATGAACTTAAACCTATCTTCAGCTAGGGGTTTTGTAAAGATATCAGCCCATTAATGGTCTGTATCCACAAAGTTTAAAGATATAACACCCTTCTGAACATAGTCCCTTATGAAATGATGTTTAATCTCAATATGTTTAGATTTTGAATGTAAAATAGGATTCTTAAATAAACATATAGCAGAAGTATTATCGCAGAAGATAGGAATGTTACTCTCATATATCTGATAATCTTCTAGTTGACTTCTCATCCAGAGCATTTTTATGCTACAACCAGCAGCAGTAACATATTCTGCTTCTGTTGTTGAGAGGGCAATTGTAGCCTGCTTCTTGCTGTACCATGAGATCAGATGACTTCCAAGGAATTGACAACTTCCAGAAGTGCTCTTCCTTTCTATTCTATCTCCAGCATAGTCAGCATCACAGAATCCTACTAAGTTGTAATCTTTGGATCTTCTGTAAACTAAACCAACATTAGTAGTACCTTTCAGATACCTCAGAATTCTCTTAACCGCAGTTAAATGAGATTCTCTCGGATCTGATTGGAATCTAGCACACAAACAAACACTGAAGAGAATGTCAGGTCTAGAAGCAGTTAGGTATAGAAGAGATCCAATCATACCTCTGTACAACTTCTGATCTACCTTCTTACTTACCTCATCCTTACCTAGGACACATGTTGGATGCATATGAGTTTTGGCTTCTTTGCTTTCAGAAAGATTAAACTTCTTCAGAAGTTCTTTCACATACTTCGTTTGATGAACATAAGTTCCGTCATAAGTTTGGTTGATTTGAATTCCAAGGAAATACTTGAGTTCTCCCATCATTCTCATTTCAAATTCAGCCTGCATAGACTCAGCAAACTCCTTTCCAAGTGTAGCATTAGATGTTCCAAAGATGATATCATCAACATATATTTAACATAATAAAATATCCTTTTTAAATGTTTTACAGAAGAGAGTAGTGTCCACTTTTCCTCTAGTGAAACCATTTTCCAGAAGGAAAGAGCTTAAACGTTCATACCAAGCTCTCGGAGCTTGCTTCAATCCGTATAATGATTTCTTTAATTTAAAAACATGATTTGGAGACTTGGAGTCTTCAAAACCAGGAGGTTGATGGACATAAACTTCTTCATCTATATAACCATTTAAGAAGGCACTCTTGACATCCATCTGATAAAGAGTGATGTTATGTTGAGTGGCAAAAGAAATTAATAGACGAATAGATTCTAACCTGGCCACTAGTGCAAAGGTTTCTGTGTAGTCAATCCCTTCTTGCTGACTATAACCTTGAGCAACCAGTCTGGCTTTGTTTCTTACCACTTCTCCCTTCTCGCTTAGCTTGTTTCTGAACACCCACTTAGTGCCGATGATGTTAAATCCTTTTGGTCTAGGAACCAAGTCCCATACGTCATTCCTTGTAAACTGATTTAGTTCTTCTTACATGGCAATTATCCAGTCAGGATCTTCTAGAGCTTGGTCAACAGAAGTTGGCTCGATCAAAGAAACAAGACCTAATTGACATTCTGCATTGTTCTTAAGGAATGCCCTTGTTCTGTTGGGATCATCTTTCTTCCCAAGGATCACATCTTCTGAATGAGCTGAGGCAAGTCTAGGTGATCTTCTGACTGTTGGCTCTTCAGAAATCCTGAGATTCTCTAAAGATGCAACAACTTGATCTTCTGATCCATTGCCTCTGAGACTGCCAGCTTCTGCAGCTTTGCTTCTTGGTTCTACTGCTTCTAATATATCAATATCAAAATCTGCAAAATTCTCAAACTGCTTTGGTTTTTCAAGACCAAGCTTATCATCAAACCTGATATTGATTGATTCTTCTACAATCAATGTTTCAGTGTTGTATACTCTGTAGCCTTTAGAGCGTTCAGAATATCCAAGAAGGAAACACTTTTGTGCTTTAGAATCAAACTTACCAAGATGATCTTTAGTATTCAAAATAAAACATACACATCCAAAAGGATGGAAATATGAAATGTTGGGCTTTCTGTTCTTCCACAATTCATAAGGAGTCTTATTTAGAATAGGTCTTATAGAGATTCTATTCTGAATATAACACGCAGTGTTTATTGCTTCTGCCCAGAAATGCTTAGCCATATTGGTTTCATTGATCATGGTTCTGGCCATTTCTTGTAGAGTCATATTCTTTCGCTCTACAACTCCATTTTGTTGTGGAGTTCTAGGACAAGAGAAATCATGGGCAATACCATTTTCTTTGAAGAACTCCTCAAAGAATCTGTTCTCAAATTCGCCACCATGATCACTTCTAACCTTTATGATTTTACACTCTTTCTCAGATTGGATCTGAGTGCAGAATTCAAAGAACACTGAATGAGACTCATCCTTGTGTTTTAAGAACTTTACCCATGTCCAGCGGCTATAATCATCTACGATGACTAATCCATATTTCTTCCCTCTGACAGATGCTGTTTTGACTGGGCCAAACAGATCAATGTGCAAGAGTTCTAACGGCCTTGAGGAAGAAACAACATTCTTAGACTTGAATGCAGGTCTGGAGAACTTGCCCTTCTGACATGCTTCACAAAGAGCATCTGATTTGTATTTTAGATTAGGGAGTCCTCTGACCAGATTTAGTTTGTTAATCTGAGAAATCTTTCTCAAACTAGCATGTCCTAATCTTCTGTGCCAGACCCATTGCTCCTCAGAAACAGACATAAGACAAGTCACCTTCTGCTTCTCAAGATCAGAAAGATCAATCTTATAAATGTTGTTCTTTCTCTTGCCTGTAAATAGGATTGAGCCATCCTTCTGACTTACAGCCTTGCAAGACTTTTGATTGAAGATTATATCATAACCATTGTCACTTAATTGACTTATGGACAATAAGTTATGCGTTAATCCTTCTACAAGAAGTACATTAGTTATGGAAGGAGAGTTACCAAGACTTATGGTTCCAGAGCCAATGATTTTGCCCTTCTGATCTCCTCCAAACTTGACTTCTCCACCTGGTTTAAGCACCAGGTCTTGGAATGTAGACCTTCTTCCCGTCATGTGTCGCGAGCACCCAGAGTCCAGGTAGCATGACATTTTGCTTTTTGTCCTCTTTGCCGCCAAGGATATCTGCAACAGAAATTATCTTCTCCTTAGGTACCCACAATTTCTTGGGTCCTTTCTTGTTAGTTCTCCTCAAATTCTGATTGAACTTGGGTTTAGCAAAATATTTAACAGGAGGAACAACATGATATTATTTAGGTTTGTCAACATGATATTTCTTAGGATGTGTCACATGCTTCTTGGTGTGAACAGTGTTAAACTTCTGTGCATGTGAAGTGAGCCTAATATCATGAACATGGCCATATTTGAACTGATCATACAATGGTTTGTATGTGATCTTCAGATCATCAACAGGTTCAAATTTATGTGAGGTATCACCCTCATAGCCAAAACCAAACCTTATGTTTCCAGAAACACCATATATCATGGAAGCAAGATGACTTCTGCCAATACTTCTAGATAAGAACTTTCTGAAGCTCAAGTCATATTCTTTCAGAATATGATTCATGCTAGGAATGGATTTTTCTGTTTCAGAAGGAGATCCACTATCTTTGGATAGATTTAAAACTTTTTCCTTCAGTTCAGAATTTTCCACTTCCAACTTCTTAGTTTCAAATTCAAACTGCTTCTTCAGCTTTTTGTATTTGATACTAAGATGAGCCTTGAGTTCCAAAAGTTCTGTTAAACTGGAAACTAACTCTTCTCTAGATAGTTCAGAAAATACCTCTTCAGAATCTGATTCTCATGTAGGTTCTGATCCATCATCTTCTGTAGCCATCAGCGCAAAGTTGGCTTGTTCTCCTTCAGAGTCTGATTTTGATTCTGATTCAGAATCATCCCATGTTGCCATAAGACCTTTCTTCTTATGAAACTTCTTTTTGGGATTATCCTTCTGAAGTTTTGGACACTCGTTCTTGTAATGTCCAGGCTCATTGCACTCATAGCAGACAACCTTCTTCTTGTCAGATCTTCTGTCACCAGAAGATTCTCCACGTTCAAATCTCTTTGAACTTCTAAAGCCTCTGAACTTCCTTTGCTTGCTCTTCCAGAGTTGGTTTACCCTTCTGGAGATCATGGACAGTTCATCTTCTTCTTCAGATTCTGATTCTTCAGGATCTTCTTCTCTAGCCTGAAAAGCGTTAGTACATTTTTTAACATTTGATTTTAACGCAATAGACTTACCTATCTTCTGAGGCTCGTTTGCATCCAGCTCTATTTCATGGCTTCTCAAGGCACTGATAAGCTCTTCCAACGAAACTTCATTCAGATTCTTGGCAATCTTGAATGCAGTCACCATTGGACCCCATCTTCTAGGTAAGCTTCTGATAATCTTCTTTACATGATCAGCCTTGGTGTAGCCTTTATCCAGAACTCTTAATCCAGCAGTTAGCATTTGAAATCTTGAGAACATCTTCTCAATGTTTTCATCATCCTCCATCTTGAAGGCTTCATATTTCTGGATTAGAGCAAGAGCATTAGTCTCCTTGACTTGAGCATTTCCCTCATGGGTCATTTTCAATGACTCATATATATCATAGGCCATTTCCCTGTTAGATATCTTCTCATACTCAGCATGAGAGATAGCATTCAACAAAACAGTTCTACATTTATGATGATTCTTGAAAAGCTTCTTCTGATCATCATCCATTTCTTGCCTCGTAAGCTTTACGCGACTAGCTTTCACTGGATGTTTGTAACCATCCATCAAAATATCCCATAGTTCACCATCTAGACCAAGAAAGTAACTTTCCAGTTTATCTTTCCAGTATTCAAAGTTTTCACCATCAAATACTGGTGGTCTAGTATAACCATTGTTACCATTGTATTGCTCAGCAGAGCCCGATGTAGATGCAGGTGGATCTGTTGAAATTTCACCAGCCATCTTTTACTGAAGCGTTTTTCTCTTCCTGAATCTTTTCTAAACACGGTTAAGTGCTTGCACCTTAAAACCGGCGCTCTGATGCCAATTGAAGGATATAAAAACACTTAGAAAGGGGGGGTTTGAATAAGTGTAGTCTTAAAAACTTGAACGATAAAAACAAATTGCACAGTTATTTTTATCCTGGTTCGTTGTTAACTAAACTACTCCAGTCCACCCCCACGGAGTGATTTACTTCACCTAAGGATTTAATCCACTAATTGAAACAGATTACAATGGTTTTCCACTTAGCCCACGACTAAGTCTTCTAGAGTATCCTGATCACAACCTGATCATTCTAGGAATAAATGCTTAGACACAAGCTAAGACTTTCTTAGAGTATCCTGACCACCACGTGATCACTCTAATTACAACTGCTTAGACACAAGCTAAGACTTCCTAGAGTATCCTGATCAACACTTGATCACTCTAATTACTTACAAATTAATGTAATCATATTCTAAGAGTATTACAAATGCTTCTGAAAAGCTATAATCACAACAGTGATATTTCTCTTAACGTTTAAGCTTAATCTCACTAATATATTACAACAGCAATGTAGTGAGCTTTGATGAAGATGAAGTTTCTGAGCTTTGAGTTGAACAACGTTTCAGCAAGTTATTCAGAATAAGTTTGTTCACAATTCGTTAACCTTGCTTCTCATCAGAACTTCATATTTATAGGCGTTTGAGAAGATGACCGTTGGGAGCATTTAATGCTTTGCGTGTTCCGTACAACATTGCATTTAATGTTTCACGCTTTTGTCAACTACCTCGAGCCTTGTTCACGCTGTGTCTACTGACGTTGCCTTTAATAGCTTCCAACGTTCCTTTTGTCAGTCAGCATAGCCTGCCACCTGTACTTTCTTCTGATCTGATGTTTGTGTATACAACGTTTGAATATCATCAGAGTCAAACAGCTTGGTGCATAGCAACTTCTTGTCTTCTGACCTTGAAGTGCTTCTGAGCGTGATACCATGAGAACTTCAGTGCTTCTGCTTCTGATCTCAAGTTCTTCTGATGCTTCCATAGACCCATGTTCTGATTCTGCCTTGACCGTCTTCTGATGTCTTGCCAGACCATGTTCTGATGTTGCATGCTGAACCTTCTGAGACAAAGCTTCTGAGCGCTGATTTGTGCATACTCTTTATATATTTCCTGAAAAGGAAATTGCAATGTATTAGAGTACCACATTATCTCACACAAAATTCATATCCTTGTTATCATCAAAACTAAGAATATTGATCAGAACAAATCTTGTTCTAACATTATCCCCTCGATTTTAACAAAAATTGAGGTAAAATATACTTACCCCTCGACATTAGAAGAAAACATGAGTAATTTTTTTTAAAGATTTACATTGTATACCCAAAATATTTAACAAATCCAGATTCGTCATGGTTATTGTAATTCAAGATTTTGTTGCATATCTTAAATGCATTCAATTTTTAATCTGTGAGATATTGGATCGAACTCTAGTATGGTCGAAGGGTAACTTATTGGTTCCAGAGGATTAAGCATGAAGTCGAAGGTTGTTCACATGCTTTTGTAGAAGATGCTAGGGTTGTTAGCATGTTAAATTAGGTTTAGTGTTTAAACCCTAATTTGTTAAGTTAGCTTGTTTATTAAGTTGGCTTGTGTAATGGGCCTTGCTGAAAAAGCCCATTAGTTAGTATGTTAGGTTTTATTATAAATAGCATACTAGTCTCTCATCATTGCTAAGCTGCAAATCCTAATTTAGGGTGAAAGAGGTTATTTGTTATTCTTGTAAACTTGCAATCTTGTTTTAAGAGAAAGTAAAAGAATAGCAGTTATAACCAATTCTTGTGTTCCTCTTCTTCCTTGTCCTTCATTCTTCCCTTGCATTATACTTTGTTCTTGGTATTGAATTCACAACAAATTGGTGCGGTGAGCGTGGAGAAGATGCCTTCAACAATGTATGAGATTGAAAAATTCACCGGAGTGAATGATTTCGGTCTGTGGCGCTTGAAGATGAAAGCCCTACTGGTTCAGTAGGGTTGTTTGGAAGCGTTGAAGGGAGAGGTAGCCATGAATGCAGAATTGACGGCAGCGGAGAAGACGAATATGATCGAGAAAGCACACATCGCAATTTTGTTGAGCCTTGGTGATAAGGTTCTCCGGCAGGTATCAAAGGAGACGACGACATCAGGGTTATGGGTGAAACTTGAAAGTTTGTATATGACCAAATCGCTGGTAAATCGACTCTACCTGAAGCAAGCTTTGTATTCATTCAAGATGGTTGAAGACAAAGTGTTAGCTGAGTAGTTGGATATGTTCAACAAGCTGATTCTTGATCTTGAAAATATTGATGTAAAGATCGATGACGAAGATCATGCGTTGTTACTATTGTGCGCTTTGCCTCGATCACATGCTCACTTCAAAGAAACTCTCCTGTATGGAAGGGAGTCCCTGACGTTTGAAGAAGTTCAATCAGCCTTGTATTCTAAGGACTTGAATGAACGAAAGGAGCATAAACCTTCGACTGTTGGTGAAGGTTTGGACGTTAAAGGAAAATTCTTGCGAAAGAATGGTAAGTTCGACAAGAAGGGCAAAAGCCAGTCGAAGTCTTACAGTGGCGAAGCATCTGGAATTCGATGCTATCATTGTAAGAAGGAGGGTCACACAAGAAAGGTGTGCCCTGAACGCCTGAAACATCATGGAGGTAAGGATAATGGCAATGCAACCATTGTTCAAGATGATTTCAAATCATCTGATGTTCTTGTGGTTTCAAGCAGTGACTCGAGAAGAGAGTGGATTATGGATTCAGGTTGCACTTGGTACATGACTCCAAACAAAGACTTGTTCGAGGAATTATGTGATCAACATGGTGGATCAATATTGCTGGGAAACAACAAGGCTTGCAAAATTGCAAGTGTTGGATCTGTGAGATTCAAGCTCCATGATGAGTCAATAAGGCTGTTGACTGAAGTCGGGTATGTTCCTAATTTGAAGAAAAATCAGCTTTCTCTTGGTGAATTCGACAAGAAAGGATATGTTTTCCAAGGAGAGAAAAGTATCCTAAGAGTCATGAAGGGGTCGAAGGAAGTCTTGAGAGGCGTGATGAAACAAGGCTTATATACCCTTGAGGCTGAAGTTGTAAGTGGTTCGACAAATGTTGCATCCACGAAACCTTTGTCGAAGACAGAAATCTGGCACATGAGATTGGGCCATGTCAGTGAAAGAGGTCTGGTCGAATTAGGGAAACAAAATCTACTTGGTGGAGACAAAGTCGAAAAGCTGAAGTTTTGTGAACCCTGTGTACTTGGAAAATCTTGCAGAGTGAAGTTCAACAAAGGCAAACAAAGAATACATGGATCCCTTGACTATATCCATGCTGATCTTTGGGGGCCTGCAAGGTGTGCATCACATTCTGGAGCGAGGTATTTCCTATCCATAGTAGATGATTATTCCAGGAAATTATGAGTATTCATCCAGAAGACTAAGGATGAAACTTTTGAGAATTTCAAAAGTTGGAAGACTCTGGTTGAAAATCAGACTGGCAGAAAGGTCAAGAGGTTGAGAACCGACAATGGCCTTGAATTTTGCAATGAGGCATTCGACAGTTTTTGTGCTGCCTCTGGTATTGCAAGGCATAAAACTACTACAGGTACTCCACAACAAAATGGTTTGGCTGAAAGGTTTAATCGAACTATTTTGGAGAGAGTCAGATGTATGTTGACTAGTGCGGGGTTAAAGAAGGTGTTCTAGGCTGAGGCTGTTTCGACAGCAACATATCTGATAAACAGATGTCCTTCGACAGCGTTAGATATGAAGACACCTGAAGAAGTTTGGTCAGGACATCCACCAGATCTCGACAAACTGAGAGTATTTGGCTGCGTAGCCTATGCTCACATTAGGCAAGACAAGGTCGAACCTAGAGCTCTGAAATGCATGTTCATGGGATACCCTGAAGGAGTCAAAGCTTATAGGCTATGGTGCCTAGAGCCAGGTCACAGGAGGTGTATCACCAGTCGAGATGTAGTTTTCAATGAAGCTGAAATGGCTTTTAAGAAAACTAATGATGTTGGTCGAAGTACATAAACATCTGACGAAGAGCTGGAACAGGTAGAGATTCCTGTTGAGGTGGAGCATGTTGATGCTGAATTGCATATCCCAGATGAAGTCGAAGAAGAAGCAGAAGATGTTGAGGATGAGGAAACTGTCGATGACTATCTATTGTCGAGAGATAGGTCGAGAAGAGTCATCAAGGCACCTCAGAGACTTGGGTATGCAGATCTTATAGCTTATGCCTTAATCTCTACAAGTGAGATTCTAGACGAAGAACCTAGAGACTACAAGGAAGTTATGAGGAGTCGAAATAAGACTGAATGGTTGAAGGCCATGGATGATGAGATGAAATCTCTTCATGATAATCACACTTGGGAACTGATCAAGAAACCTGCTGGGGCAAGGTTAGTCAGCTGTAAATGGATTTTCAAAGTTAAGGAAGGAATTGAAGGAGTGACGTCGAAAAGATACAAGGCAAGGTTGGTCGCAAGGGGTTTCACTCAGAAAGAAGGTGTCGACTTTAATGATGTGTTCTTTCCTGTTGTGAAGCATAGGTCCATTCGAATGTTGCTTGCCATGGTGGCACAGTTCGACCTTGAACTAGAACAGATGGATGTGAAGACTGCGTTCTTGTATGGTGATCTAGATGAAACAATCCTGATGAGGCAACCTGAAGGGTATGTCGAAAAGGGGAAGGAAGATTATGTGTGCAAGCTAAAGAGATCTTTATGTGGGCTGAAACAATCTCCTCGACAGTGAAATAGGAGATTCGACAAGTTCATGGCACGCATAAGTTTCACTAGAAGTCAGTTCGACCACTGTGTTTACTTCAGATTTTGACTTGGTAATTCATTTGTTATTTTGATGCTTTATGTGGATGATATTCTCATAGCAAGCAACAATGTCGAAGATGTGACGAGGGTAAAGGCTTAACTCAATAAGGAGTTCGATATGAAGGATTTGGGAACTGCTTCTAGGATTCTTGGAATGGACATTCGAAGAGATAGAAAGAAGTCAAAGTTATGCTTATCTCAAGAGGCATACCTACGGAAGATTCTTGAAAAGTTTGGTATGTCGAATTCGAAGCCAGTTGTGACTCCAACAAACCCTCGATTCAAGTTGAGTATTGATCAGTGTCCCAGTACTGATGTCAAAAGAGCCTATATGAATAGCATCCCATATGCTAATATAGTTGGTTCTTTGATGTATGCTATGGTCTGTACTAGACCCGATATAGCATATGCAGTAAGTCTTGTAAGCAGGTACATGGCGAATCCTGGAAAGGCTCACTGGAAAGCATTGAAGTGGATTTTAAGGTACATAAATGGGTCTCTGAATAGAGTCTTAATTTATCGTGGAGCCTTGGGTGAAGATAGTAAAGCAGCAATCGAAGGATATGTCGACTCTGATTATGCAGGTTGTATGGATTCTAGAAAATCTATTTCTGGATATGTTTTCACTATGTTTGGCACAACAATTAGTTGGAAAGCAACACTTCAGAAGGCTGTTGCTCTATCAACCACTGAAGCAGAATATATTGCTCTCACTGAAGCTGTGAAAGAAGCATTGTGGCTTGAAGGTTTTGCAAAGGAGCTGAAACTTCAAGGTCAAGGTATCATTGTTAAATGTGATAGTCAAAGTGCAATACACCTGTCGAAGAATTCAGCCTATCATGAGCGAACTAAGCACATTGATGTGAGGCTGCATTTCGTCAGAGGAGTAATCGAGCGTGGAGAAGTCCAAGTGCTGAAGGTTTCGACTGAAGACAATGCTGCTGATATGATCACCAAGACATTGCCGAGTTACAAGTTTTTCCACTGTATGCAGTTGATAAAGCTGCATGAAGAAAGCTAGTTTGTTCCCTTGATGTTGTAGAGTTAGATCTAAGGTGGAGATTTGTGAGATATTGGATCTAACTCTAGTATGGTCGAAGGGTAGCTTATTGGTTCGACAGGATTAAGCATGAAGTCGAAGGTCGTTCACATGCTTGTGTCGAAGATGCTAGGGTTGTTAGCATGTTAAATTAGGTTTAGTGTTTAAACCCTAATTTGTTAAGTTAGCTTGCTTATTAAGTTGGCTTGTGTAATGGGCCTTGCTGAAAAAGCCCATTAGTTAGTATGTTAGGTTTTATTATAAATAGCATACTAGTCTCTCATCATTGCTAAGCTGCAAATCCTAATTTAGGGTGAGAGAGGTTATTTGTTATTCTTGTAAACTTGTAATCTTGTTTTAAGAGAAAGTAAAAGAATAGCAGTTATAACCAATTCTTGTGTTCCTCTTCTTCCTCGTCCTTCATTCTTCCCTTGCATTATACTTTGTTCTTGGTATTGAATTCACAACATAATCTTTTGAAAGGTAGAATATTAATTTCTACACTCTATCATAGAGAACTTTTCCAACCTTCTTTAACTGAGTGTAGGTCGAAGAATACAACAACAACAACATCAACATCATTATGCGAAAGAGATTGCAAGGGAAGAAAAAAAATTGTTCAAGAAGAACATTTTTTCTATGTTGCAATCCTTCCCAAAGAATGATGCGTATGAGTATGAGGGGCTACATGTAAGTAAGGATTATGATAAAATCTTTTTAACAAGTGTTTTTTTAGTAAAATTTAATTATTTTATCCTTCGATTATTACGGAAATCAAAGAGATAGATCATTAAATTTATACTTATAAAAATTAAAAACATAAACTATAATAGCTGAGAATCGAAGCATGTCCTAAATTGTTTTTTCTTTTGATTATATTAAAAACTGATGAAATATGATATTTTTTTAACACGCTTTGACGTTATACCTCAATTTTGTTTAGCTAAATATTTGTTATAAAATTTATTATTTGTATTAATGCTGAGAGAGTGTCATCAATTATCACTTGTTGTGATATGTCGATATGGGTTTTGGTTCGGTCTCCCTTTTTGTTTTTCTTCTCTGTTTCTTCCCTTTTTCTTTTCAATATATTTTGTGGTGGTTTCAGACCACCTTCCATTTAAAAAATTTAAAAATAATATGCCGATATGGATATGGTGTTGATAAATCAAAGAAAGATTACTTTTTAGGAATAAACGACGTACTTGAAGAAATATGTCTGGTCTCCCTTTAAAAAGAAACGAAAGAGATATGATAATCTAGATAAACGCATGCTTTTGGGAGTTCTCTTTATTAGAAAGATTAAGCAAACTTTTTGATTACTTACAAGCTAAACAATCCAATACGATATTCTTAAAAAAATAAATAAATTATCTTATATGTCATCAATATGTTTAGTTGTTTTTGAGTAATAAGAGACTCGCTAGTGAGTGGAATAACTCACTTTATGTGTCAAAAGAGTTATCTAATTTAGTCATTACCCACTTATCGTTGATACAAATTGATGATGAATTTTTTTGGTCTATAGAGTGGAATAGATATAACTAAAGGATGACCGAAGCACTCAGGCAGTCTCAAGGATGACCAAGACTCGATGGGTAAATATAGTGTGGTGACATTTTATTTTTGTATGCTAGATATAATATGTCGGCCATGTTATATTAATTATTTGATTATTTAATTATAGATTATAATGAATGAACTAAATAGCATTAGAGCCAGAAAAATTGTAAAAGATTTTCTTGTATATTGATTGGATTAATTAATTACAATGTATATGAATGGTTGAAAAATATATATATATATATATATATATATATATATATATATATATATATATATATATATATATATATATATATATATATATATATATATATATATATATATATATATATATATATATATATATATATATATTACACCATAAATTACAACATTAGCCATGATTGTAATAGTAATAGTCTTTCTATTTCAGGTTGTACTCCATTTCATATTTTCGTGGTTTGTAAAACTGTTGAATTCTTTAAAATATACTTTGTTTGTGAAAGTTCACCTTGTAGTCCTAACAAGCTCATAAGATGGTAATTTTTAAGGTGTAAGAGAAGCACTATGGAACAAAATGAGGCTCCATCCAATTTTTAAACTGGGAATGCCAAAATTGATATCTTCACTGTAATTGTATACAGGAGATATTTTGAAACCCTTAATGGTCGTGAGAGGAAAACGGAATATACAAAGTCCATAAAATCATTATTTATGGCTGTAAAAAGCTACAATTTGGAGAGAGGTGTTGATATTTTGGTTGTAACTCTAGAGTGTTTGGTGGATGTGATTGAGAGAGAAAGGATTTCTTTGAATAAGATTAAATATCTTTCTTTGGATGAAGTTGATCTGAAGTTGGACATGGGTTTTGAGCATTAGATTCGCAATATTGTTTAGCAAATGCACATGCCTCCTTCGGGTGCTAGACGGACATTGCTTTTGTGAAACTTTGTGTTCCTGGCTGTTAGAAGGGTTTTGGTCCAAGCACTAAACTAATTGTACAGAAAGTTGAATTTGTACAACATATGGAGAAAAGAAATTATCTTGTGCGTCTTCTTCGATGCAATGTTTTCAATGGGAAGGTAATAATGCAATGTAAATCTACAATTATTGTAGCTACTGTACCACATGTTTTTGAAGTATTATGTATTAGATAGTTTATGCAATGTAGCTAGCTTTAACTCTTATATTTATTTAAACAAAGAAAGGAGCAAAGAAAGGAGCAGGTGCTTTAGAAAGTTGCTTTTGCAAAGTGGGTTTTCCATCTATTGCAAGTATGTTGTGTAAATTTAGGTAGTTTTCATTTCAACAAAAAAATTGGTTTATTTCAAACAAGTTGGCTGTGCCGAGTGGTTTTTCCAAAAACACTCATATTTTTCCATTTTGTGTTGGCAATACAACGAGCCCATAATTCATACATTTCTTCAAGATTATGGGGTTCAACCATATTCTCATTTATCATCACACACCTTTTGTAAGATTATTTAAATGAGGAAAATGGAACGAATAAAAAGATACAAGACAATACATGTGTGTGGTGTGGTATTGCCTAAATTTTCTACGGGGTGACGAAACAAACAATACAAGAGTTGAAATATGAAGAAACATGACGATGTTGAGCTGTTACCTTTGATATTAGGGAGGAAAGGGGTTGGTATGGTTTGGATCCTCGCACCAACATCCATCATAATTCTGTTAAAATATCAACACCATGTTGTCCAAGCACATACATATATGTGTTTTTTCTTTGTTGATATTGTTCCAATACCTTAAGAGTGATATTTGAGAAGTTTGTGTATTTAAAAAAATATAATTATTGTTAATTATTAGTGTAGAATTTCTTAGTCTAATTCCAAACTGATTTATGATGTATAAGGAGCTCTAATGGAGGATACTTGGACATTATTATTTTAATGGAAGAGTTTGGTGTTGATGTAAGTGAGTTTTTTAGTAGATAAAGGTGTTTTCTTGCTGTTCTGGAGGAAGGTGTTGTATTTTTAAGGTATAGTATATGATTTGAAGTGTTTCTCTGTTGTATCATGTGATGGAAAGTTTAGTTTTGGTCTAAGTGATGTGTTCTCTGTAATACACATTGTTATTTGAGTTATTTTATTATTTTGTGTTAAAATGGTGTTGTAACTTATATTCATTCGTATTGTTACTTGTTATTTGATAATTTATGAATGACTAAACATAGGTAATGTTGTCCTCTATATGTATATATGTGTAGTATGATTCAATAAAAATCTTTAAAAAGTGAACCAACTAAACCAATCCAAACTGTATTGATTTGGTTTGCTTTGATTTAATTTTATTTTTAAAAGGCAACCAAAGCAAACCGAACCACATATTTTTTCTTTTGTGATTCAGATGATTTTTACCATAAAAACTGCACAAACCGCATTGTGAACGCCTTAATTGAGTGTAATCCAGTTTGGAATATAGTTGATTTTAGGAGTGTTCGCAGTGCGGTTTAGATTGTTTTGATGCTAAAGTCATCTGAACCGTAAGAAAAAATATGCGGTTTTGTTTGGTTCAGTTGGACTTGAGAAGTAAAACCAAACCAAATCAAACTAATGCGGTTTGAATTGGACTTGATCAAGTGCTTCATTTTTTTTTAATAAATTTCTTATTGAGGCACACATATACATATTGAGGTTAACATATTTTTATGTTTAATTATTCATACATTATCATAAAATAAATTTATAAGTGTCAAAATAAATTTACAATTTGATACAAAAATATGAACCGTATCTTACAAACTTTATCTTAAGTCTAAAGGACAAAATACATGAAATTGCTTTCTTAAATAAATTTTAAAAAAATATATTGAGAAGTTATGAGTAAGTTTGTGCATGCGATTATGCTAACCTAATAATATAAATAAAAATAAAAATTAATATATAATAATTTTACTTCATATAGAAATAATAGTATTTATAAATAAATATTATTTTGTTTAACTAATAGAATAAGTATGTTATATGAGAATATGAAAATGAATTTGAACCATTAAATTTTTTAAAAAAGAATATAAAAAAATGACATATAATCTCCACCATTTATTTTAAAATCTAATAGTTAAGATTCATTCTCACATTCTCATATAATTTACTCATCCTCACTAGATATGTCATATATATTAGGTATTTAAGAGCTTAACAATCCCTTTTTTTTATATAAAATTAATGTTTTAAAATATTTTTTTATACAGAAATTATTGAATAAAATTACATGAAAAATAGGAGGTATAACCTAGCAGGGTCCACGTCACTCAAAATGTGCTACATATCTTTTAAAAATTACACATCATCACATATTAAGAAAAAAATAAAGAGATTAAAATTATTTTAAAATAAAATAAAGGCACTGATTTCGTAATTTTAATATAATAGAAAGAACAAAACTGTAATTTAGTCTAATTTACAAAAACTTATTTATTCAAAATTTTAAATTACATATGTTTGACTGACTTTTAAATATTTATAAAAAAATTAACTTTTGAATTTAGATATCTAACTTTTTAACTTTTATAAAAACTTTCTTAAATATATTATATCTTTTTACCTTAATTTATGTTTTATATAAATTTTCTTAAATATATTATATCTTTTTTACAAAATTTTATTATATATATATATATATATATATATATATATATATATATATATATATATATATATATATATATATATATATATATATGTGTGTGTGTGTGTGTGTATTCTGTGAGTTGATATTGTGTATTTGAGTCTATTGAAGTTTATATTATGATGAAGCTAGGAAAAGTTCTCCTAATGGTTTGTGTTTTGTTTGCTTTCTTTAGCCACACTTACGGATCTCCTACACCTATTAGAGGTACACCTTTAATAACTTAATATTATTGGTTGTTGTTGTAATCATTTGTAATTCTAAATATCATTCATAATTATTTCAAAAGAGGGTACATAGGCTACATTCTCAATTAAATTTATTGTTTAATGATTTAATCATGTTTCTGTTTTCTATAATGTGGCAGATGATGAAGTCTCCTTTTGTCTTAAGAGTTTGGATGTGGCAGGACAGTGTAGTGATATTCGGACCTGTGGGGAAGTATTCAATGATGTATATGGAGCAAGTGGCATGGCTCATCAATGTAACTGTCAAAATCTTACGCAAAATACGCGTCGTTGTTCATGTTTGGTTAATATAAAATGTTAAAAATAGGGCTTACCAAAAAAAAAAAAGAAGTTAAAAATAGGAAGATACAAGTCATTTTGGCAATGAAATAAAATAAATAGTTATTTACTATATATTATTATCAGTAATAAATATATTTTTAAACAAAAATAAGTTTAATTAAAAATTTATGGCTCTGATCTAGGGATGATAAAACGGGTCGTGGCCCGTCGGGCAGGCCGCACACCCGGCCATAATTGGCGAGTTGGGTTGACATTTTATGTCAGCCGTCCGTCATAGTCCGCCCCGTCAAAATCCGCCGCCCGCCATAGCCGCCGTCCGCTAAAATCCGCAGCTCCGTCAAAATCTGCTATTTTTAAAGTTAATTCTATTAATTCTAATTCTTAATGGTTTTATTTTATGAATTTATTTGTGAATATGTACAATATTTTTAAGTAAAATTTGTTAATAAATGTTTTATAAAAAATTATTTTATAAACAATGTGAAAAATTTAATTAAAATCTAAAAAAATTTATTAAAAAAAATGAAAAATAATAAATAAAAAAAGGCGGGCAAGCCCGTCTTCTGATAACCCGTCTCCTTGACGGGGCGGGTTAGGTTTTTATGCCCATTTCAATTTGCGGACTTTCCCGCCCCGCCATTTTTAGTGGACATATAGCGGGACGGGGCGCCCACTTTGCCACCCTTAGTCTGATTTAGTGACAAAACCTTAACTTTAAATATCATTACATGAATTCTCTCATTAACTAGATATATATGATCGCACGACATTGATTAGAATCAATACATCAACTATTATTTAAAAATATATATTTTTGTAAATATAGATATATAATCTTTTATTTAAAAACATTTTTTTTACATATAATCTTAATGTATTTTAAAATTATATTAAATATAAGAAATTGTTTAACAATATAAAAAGTCTTATTAATTTATAATATAATTTTATTTTACTATCTTAATTATGTCTTTAAATTTATATTTACGTGAATAATACCATATTATAAAAGAATTGAATATTAAATTATTTATATATATATATATATATATATATATATATATATATATATATATATATATATATAATATATTTATAATAATGAAATCCATAATACATATAACTGTGTATTAATCTATACTTCAATTATTTAATTAATATTTAGTCTATAATTTACGAAACCTAAGAGTTGCCTAAAATTATCAATGTTAACTCCTAAAAATGTTGACTAATATATTCTCTAGATACTTTTTAAAACATCATATTAATATTATCATATAATCATACAATAATAATTAAAATTAACCTTAAATTTTCCACTATCAACTATGTTAATAATTTCTAATAGTGACCAACTTTCCGTTTATTAATGCCCAAAAATTTATCATTCCCAAAAAAAGAAAATATTTATAAAAAAAAGAAAAAAAAATCATAAATATATTTTACACTATTTATTTGTAATTCATTTTATTTTTAACATATTTCATAAAAAGTATCATATGTATATTTAATTTTCCTGCAAATAAAATTTATCTTTTATTATAATATTCAATTTGTTTCTTAACATTCTTCCAATAATAAAATCCAAAATAAAATAAATTTCAAAAGTTGTCTTATTTTTAAATCTAAAAATTGTAAAATAAATATTAAGATATGTATCTTTTAATTTTATTTATTTTTGTTGCAAAAACAATAACAAATGTATAACTATGTGTTCATTAATTTTATTGAAATTGAAAGGATAAATTTGTTTTTTAAAGATAAGGCATGTTTGTAATGAATGATAAAAATAATTTTAAATCAGTGTTGAAACCAAAACAATAAGAATGAGTTTGAAATAAATCTATAACACAAAATAAAAAGAATGGGACATTTCATTTAGATGTGCGATATGTAAATAAATTTATTGATATTATCTTAGAAAAAACAACAAGAACAAAATAATAATAATAATAATAATAATAATAATAATAATAATAATAATAATAATAATAATAATAATAATAATAATAATAATAATAAAATTGATGATTCATCATCTTATTTTAAATAAACAAAATAATAATAATAATAATAATAATAATAATAATAATAATAATAATAATAATAATAATAATAATAATAATAATAATAAAATTGATGATTCATCATCTTATTTTAAATAGATGTGTGAAGGAAGATAAATTCAAATCTAAAAATAAAGTGATAAGAATCAGAAAGAAAATATCACAAGATATAGAATCATAGGGAAATGTGAGAGATGGAAATTTTTTAACTTATAAATTGTATTTATTTTTTTTAATTTAAAAATTATATATATAAATATATATATATATATATATATATATATATATATTGTATGTATTTTTTATTTCTTCTCTATTATAAATTTTTTATATAAAAATTATTTTATAGTTATTTTATATAATTTAAGGGCACTTTAATTTTATTTTTATATTTAAATATGTAGGTTATTTTTTAAACATAGAAATTTGTAAATAGATGAAAAAAAGAAATAAAAATAAATAGAAAATAGAATTAAGATTGGATACGGATTGCTATCATGACAAGTTAGCATTGTGCTATAGTTGAAATTGTCATCATGACAACTTTAAATTTATATTAAATTGATGAAAAGGAATATAAAATAATATGTTGCAACATTCTAGAATTTATATGAGTTTTATATATTATTTAAATACCGCAACGATCGCAATGCACATCACAGCAACCACAATGGCCAAAATCGCAACACCCGCAGCCGCATGTGCGACCGAAACCGCAATTTAAAATCATGGATAAAACCTAGCATAATGAGACGAAGAATAGAGTAGCTGCTACTTGCATGGAATAACATAGTTTCTACGAATTACATGGAACATGATAAACTATTAGCTTACACATTGATGAAGCCCTTGGCCATGATTCTAATAGTAATAGTCTTTCCATTTCAGGTTGTACACCATTTCATATTTTCGTGGTTTTTAAAACTGTTGAATTCTTCAAAATATACTTTGCTAGTGAAAGTTCACCTTGTAGTCCTAACAAGCTCAAAAGATGGCAATTTTCAAGGTGTAATGAGAAACACTATGGAAAAAAAATGAGGCTCCATCCAATTTTTAAACTGGGAATCCCAAAATTGATATCTTCACCGTAATTGTATACAAGAGAGATTTTGAAACCTTTAATGGTCGTGAGAGGAAAACGGAATATACAAAGTCTGTAAAAGCATTGATTGTGACTGTAAATAGCTAAGGTTTTGGAGAGAGGTGTTGATATTTTGGTCGCAACTCCATAGTGTTTGGTGGATATGATTGAAAGAGAAAGGGTTTCATTGAAGAAGATTAGATATCTTTCTTTGGATGAAATTGATCTGATGTTGGGCATGGGTTTTGAGCATTAGATTCGCAACATTGTTTACCATATGCACATGCCTCCTTTGGGTGCTAGACGGACATTGCTTTTTGTGAAACTTTGTCTTCCTGGTTGTTGGAAGGGTTTTGGTCCAAGCACTGAACTGACTGTACAGAAAGTTGAATTTGTACATCATATGGAGAAAATAAATCATCTTGCGCGTCTCGTTCGATGCAATGTTATCATGGGAAGGTAATAATGCAATATAAATCTACAAATATTGTAGCTACTGTACCACATGTTTTTGAAGTATTATGTATTTGATAGTTTATGGAATGTAGCTAGCTTTAACTCTTATATTATTTAAACAAAGAAAGGAGCAGGTGCTTTAGAAAGTTGATTGTGCAGAGTGGGTTTTCTAGCTATTACAAGTATGTTGTGTAAATTCAGGTAGTTTTCATTTCAACAAAAAAAATTGGTTTATTTCAAACAAGTTGGCTGTGCAGAGTGGTTTTCCCAAAAACACTCTTATTTTTCCATTTTGTGTTGGCAATGCAACGAGCCCATAATTGATACATTTCTTCAAGATTAGGGGTTCAACCATATTCTCATTTATCATCACACTCCCTAAGTAATATCATTTTTAAATGAGGGAAATGGAACGAATAAAAAGATACAAGACAATATATGTGTGTTGTGTGGTATTGCTTAAATTTTCTACGGGGTGACGAAATAAACAAAACAAGAGTTGAAATATGAAGAAACATGACGATTTTGAGATGTTACCTTTGATATTAGGGAGGAAAGGGTTTGGTATTGTTTGGATCCTTGCACCAACATCCATCATGATTCTGTCAAAAAATCAATGCCACGTTATCCAAGTACATACATATATGTGTTTTTTCTTTGTTGATATTGTTCCAATGCCTTAAGAGTGATATTTGAGAAGTTTGTGTGTATTTAAACAAAAATAATTATTGTTTATTTTTAGTGTAGAATTTCTTAGTCTAATTCCAATTTGATTTAAAAATGTTATGTTTTTAAATCCCAGTCATTCTTTTTAAATCGCAGTGCGGTTTAGATTGTTTTGATGATAAAGTCATTTAAACTGCAAGAGAAAAATATGCGGTTTTGTTTGGTTCGGTTGGGTTTGAGAAGTAAAACCACACACACACGCGTGCACGCACGCACGCACGCAAGCACGCGCAAACACACACACACACAGGTTAACATATTTTTATGTTTAATCATTCATACATTATCAAAAAATAAGTTTATAGTTGTCAAAATAAATTTACAATTTTATACAAAAATATGAATGGTATCTTACAACTTTATCTTAAATCTAAAGGACAAAATACATGAAATTGCATTCTTAAATAAATTTAAAATAATATATTGAAAAGTTATGAGTAAGTTTGTGCATGTGACTATGCTAACATAATAATATAAATAATATAAATAAAAGTAAATATATAATCATTTTACTTATTAAAATAATAGTATTTATAAATAAATATTATTTTGTTTAACTAATAGAATGAGTAACTTATATGAGAATATGAAAATGAATTTGAACCATTAAAATTTAATATAATTGGTGGAGATTATGTGTCATTCTTTTTTTCTCTCTCATCCATTACTAAAATAAATAAATAATGGAAAAGAGAGAAAAAAAGAATGACATATAATCTCCACCATTTATTTTAAAATCTAATAGTTCAGATTCATTCTCACATTATCATATAACTTGCTCATCCTTACTATATATATATATATATATATATATATATATATATATATATATATATATATATATATATATATATATATATATATATATATATATATATAAACATTTAAATTTAAATCTTTAATTTTTAACCTTTTATATTAGTTTTCTTAAATACATTAAATTTTTTAACTTAATTTATGTTTTATATTAAATTAATTCCTTATATAGATAAGGTTTCTCATCTGCATAAAAAGCGTTTACCTTTTACAAAACAAATAAATTATTTTTGTTTTGTTATTAGAGTTTAATGATTGTGCAATGTCCGTGTAAAAAATACACATAGACATCAATCAAAATATTTCAAAATATTATATTATTAAAGTATTTTTAAATTTACGACTTTATTTGACGGGATACATAATTGTTATTGGTTTACAGTGTAAAAATAATTTATACTAAGTATACAATCTTTTTTTTATAAAATTAATATTTTTAAATATGGCTTAAATGCATCTTTGGTCCCTGTTAGTTAACGAGTTTTTGATTTTCCTCCATATAAGTTTTATTGTTGGTATGAGTCTCTATATCTTACTTTTTGCTTGCGGTTTAGTCCCTAAAGCCAAAATCCGCAGAAATTCAGATCCAAAAAAAAAAACTTACAGGGACGAAAATAAAAAATTCACTAACTTACATGAACTAAAAGTGCATTTAAGCCTTAAAATATTTTTTATACAAAAATTATTGAATAAAATGACATGAAAAATACGAAGTATAACCTAACAGGTCCACGTCACTCAAAATGTGCTACATATTTTTTAAAGAATACACATCTTCACATATTAAGAAAAATAATAAAGGGATTAAAATTATTTTAAAATAAAATAAAGACACTGATTCCGTAAATTTAATATAATAAAAAAATCAAAACTGTAAGTTAGTCTAATTTATAAAAGCTTATTTATTCAAAATTTTAAATTACATATGTTTGACTGACTTTTAAATATTTATAAAAAATTAACTTTTGAATTTAGATATCAAATTTTTTAACTTTTATAAAAAAATTCTTAAACATATTATATCTTTTTACCTTAATTTATGTGTTATAAAAAGTTTTTTAAATATATTATATCTTTTTACCTTAATTTATGTTTTATATAAATTTTCTTCAATATATTATATCTTTTTGACAAAATTTTCTTTTATATATATATATATATATATATATATATATATATATATATATATATATATATATATATATATATATATATATATATATATTTGTGTGTATTCTGTGAGTTGATATTGTGTATTTGAGAAGTTTTTGAGTCTATTGAAGTTTATATTATGATGAAGCTAGGAAAAGTTCTCCTAATGGTTTGTGTTTTGTTTGCTTTCTTTAGCCACACTTACGGATCTCCTACACCTATTAGAGGTACACCTTTAATAACTTAATATAATTGTTGTTGTAATTATAATGTCAAAAAGGGTATATAGGCTGCATTCTCGATTAAATTTATTGTTTAATGATTTAATCATGTTTTTGTTTTCTATAATGTGGCAGATGATAAAGTCTCCTTTTGTCTTAAGAGTTTGGATGTGGCAGGACAGTGTAGTGATATTCGGACCTGTGGGGAAGTATTCAATGCTGTATATGGAGCAAGTGGCATGGTTCATGAATGTTACTGTCAAAATCTTACGCAAAATACGCGTCGTTGTTCATGTTTGGTTAATATAAAATGTTAAAAATAGGGCTTACAAAAAAAAAAGTAAAAAATAGGAAGATACAAGTCATTTTGGCAATGCACTAAGATGAAATAAAATAAATAGTTATTTACTATTATCATCAGTAATAAATATATTTTTAAACAAAAATAAGTTTAATTAAAAATTTATGGCTCTGATCTAGGGGTGCCAAAACAGACCGTGGCCCGCCGGGCAGGCCGCACACCCAGCAAAAATTGACGGGTTGGGTTGATATTTTATGTCCGCCGTCCGTCATAGCCCGCCCCGTCAAAATCCGCCGCCCGCCAAAGCCCGACGTCCGCTAAAACCCGCCGCTCCGTCAAAATCTGCTATTTTTGAAGTTAATTCTATTAATTCTAATTCTTGATGGTTTTATTTTATGCATATATTTGTGAATATGTGTAATATGTTTAAGTAAAATTTGTTAAAAAATATTTTATAAAGCACCTTGAAGGAATGTTCAAGGAATGTACTGGGAACAATAAAGCACCTTGAATTGGCTTGCAACTTGGAATCTGAATTTGAATTTTCTTTGAAATTTTAAGAGAAGTTTAGGTTTCTTGGAGGTAGCAATCCTTGTAATTCCTCCCCCCTTGCATCTGTACACGTTCCACTATTTATAGAGAGTGCATTAGGTTAACATTTTTGGAGAGAAATCAATTAGTTTTTATGGTTGGAAATTGATTGGGATTTGATTGAAAAATTTATGAAATCCTTATAAATTAGTTCAAATAAGGCTCATCTCATTCCAATCTTCTTGGCCACGAATTTGGATATGATTTTGTCATATTTTAATGATTAAATTGACTCCAAATCATATCTATTACCAAGTATTTGATTTTTCTTTGATTTACTTGATTTTAATTCTTTTTTTAATTGAAATAATAATCATAATAAATCAAATAAATCATGTATTTTCGTGGCAAATGGTTTATGGGCTCTCAATGTCATAAGGAACAAGTTTGGATCTTAAAAAGGTAGGCCCATTAGCAAAAACAAATTCAAACTCCTTCACATTTTTTTCTCCAAAATAGTCCAACTTTGACAAGGCCTATCTCTCTCGTTTTTTGAGGTATGGAAGTGTTCTAGGACTTTTTAGAAACCTTAGAGAGTCCTCCAACCAGTGTCTTTGGTCTCATATCAAAATGATTTTCCATGCTCCTTGTGTGTCCTTTTGAAAAAAATGTCTTTTGGTAGACTTTTGAAAAGGACCTATAATGTTTTAGTCCATATCTCTCAAAAGAAGCATTTTTAGACTTGGCATGTGAGAGACTAATTTGTAGAGAATCCAATTTCCTTAAAAATGAGCTTTGGATGGGAAATTTTTGATGTTCCATATGAAAGTTATGGCTGGTCAAAGTTCAGTTGACTTTCTCCTTTACAAACCCTAATTTAGAAACCTTTTGATTTGTTGAATTTTGATCTTTTCTTGATGAACCATGATCAATTCTTGATCAAATGGTGAATGATACTTCAATATGAGGATCTTGACAAAAAATCAGGAGTTTTGACTTTACTTTGACCACAGTTGACTTTTAGGTTAACTTAGGTGACTGTTGACTTTTTGAACAATTGAGTGACCAATCCCTTGAATTGAGACTTGATACTTGTCATGGAGGTCATGTGAGATATTCTGAGCCATATGGGATGCCTTAGAGCCATTGATTCATTGATTTTCCTTTGAACAAACCAAACCCTAGTTTCTGAGCCGTGTTTAAGAGAGTGTGTCTTGGAGCTTTATGTATTGATTTGAATTTGAATAGGAGAAATAGTATGGGCAAATTTTGGGGTATGACACCATGCATGGAAATAAAGCCTGTGATGGTAGCAGAAAAATGGTTCACGTGAGTGGTAGATTTTTAAAAATAATTGAATGGAGTGAATGAATAAAAGAGGTGGTGCAAGTGTTGTCTTGCCAAGAGTGTACCATAATAGCTACCTTTTGACTATCCAATTAGGAAGCATGCAAGAGTAAATAAGACAAAGAAAAAAAATGGAAAAGCCAATAGAAGAAAAAGTAATGGTGGAAAAGAAAAGAAAAAGGAAAGTTTGAGAGAGAGGAAGTGAGCACGTGAGGGAGAGAGGAAAAAAAGAGTGAGGGCGGGGGGCACCAAAATGGGGGTGGGCGCCCCATGTGAGAAGAAGAGGGGACGGGGGCCACCATGATAGGGTGTGCGCCCCTTAGTGAAAGAAAAGGGGATGGGGGCCACCAAATGGGGGTGGGCGCCCCTCTTCTAAAGAAGACATAGTTACTCTTATTTCCACCTCTTTCTGCTATACTACTTGATCAATTCATATACTTTTTAGACAATAATTTCAGAGATTCTTCCTATACCAATACTATTAGCAGGTTCACATGTATAATAATGGCTCACATGCATTATTTAATATGTTTTCGACTAACACAGTGATCAGTAAAAAAAATTGAAAACATTTTTAGCAGAGCAGCAGATGGAACCTTTACCATTAGCATATTATCATAAACATTTAAATTGTATCAGTGGCATATCACATTCAATAATTAATGCAGATTCAAACCAGCAGATAGCTGTATAATTCAAATCAAGTTACAGCAATATTCAAACCAAGTAAACCAAATAGACAGTTTAAATAAAGTTAATATTAAGGGTAGATGCAAACATTTTGACCAGATTTGCCACAGAGCCACAAATAGTTTTTTTTTAAATTAGCAGAGACAGTGCAATATTAAGAATTATATCAGACCAAACAACACAATTAGGCAATGTAAACGCAGATAAATATCGCAGTTCGCAGCTCCAAAAATTAAACCGAAATAAAATAAATCGAAATAAAATAATACTGGATTAAATTGATTAATTGCAATGAAAATGCTGCTGTTTTCAAAATACCATAATTAAAATACCAAACAGAAAATGCTAGAAACTGATAAAAAAACTTAGCTAAAAACTAAAATGCTAAAAAAATGAAAATTCTCCTTCCCCCGCACTTAAAACAAACAGTGTCCACATTGTTTTAGCGTTGAGGCGCGGAGAAAGAAAAAAAACTCGAAACGACGAATCAGTCACTTTTTGGAGAAAAGAAGTGATGATACAGGTGATCCATCTGTTCCGTGACGATATCCATGAAGCCGTGAAAATCAGTATGCAGAGTAGCGAACTCGCCGCGTAGGTCTTCAATCTGAGCCTCTAAATTAGTAAGAGCGGTGACAAAATCAGGAGGCAGAGGTAGAGGTCTAGCATTAGCCGGAGCAGCAGAATGAGCAACAACAGGAGATGCATCAAGAGAAACTATAGAACGATCAGGGGGAGGTTTGTTATAATAGTTTGAAGGAGTCTCATGATCATAATCAGCAGGGGTGTCATAGATTTGAGGTGTTTCAAGTGAGGGTGGTGTAGGTGGGTGATTCAGGTCAAAAGGCCATTTATTTCTGTCGTGCACGTTCGTGATAGGGTTAGTTAAGAAAAACTGAAGCACACTATGGTGGTTAATAGGCAATTCAAACTCAATTGGTCCAAGGTTGCCTATCAGGTGAGTGTTGAATATTCATAGGTCGAATACCGCCATAGGGATTTAATCCTAGGAGTGGTTAACGCATACCTACATCATTGGCTATCATGGTAACTAGGCCTCCTATAAGGATAGGTGTGTGAGGAGTGTTTATGATACGGGTAAAATTGGCTACCTTAAAGGCGGCCACATTTACAGGACGGCCTTGTGAAGTGCAGAACATAATGAAAAGCTCATCACGGGATACCAAGGAAATGGTTTGCTCTTTTCCGAACAAGGTATGGGCTAGGATCTTATGGAAATACCTAATAGCACAATTATGGATGCTCTCAGAGTACATATCCTCAGGTCCAGGGTGGTAGATTCCAGTTATACTTCCCCAGAAATAGTCAAGCTCACGGTGCGGGAGAAGTTCCTCTTTGGTGACAGTGAAAGTATCAAGGCCACTAGGAAAACCTAAAAGGTTAGCAAAATCGCTATGGGTATAACGGAAATCAACACCAAACAGTCTAAATCGGATCAGGCCACGGTTTAAACCTAAATCGTTGTTGGGCAGATAGTTCAAAGAACTAAGGAACTCCAGGGTAATCCTACGGAAGGTAATAAATCTCTTCCTAATGGGGGAAGCATCCCAACCTATCTGGTGTAGCCAATACAACACACTCTCTCTAATGCCTAAGGCATTCATAGCACGATCATCAGCATAAATGGTGGGTGTCATCTCCCGACTGACTAAGTCCTCAAACCTCCTCCTCTGACCTGCTCCTCTAAACGTGATACTCATATAATCTACTCTAGCCATAACGAAGTTAGTCACTATCTAAATAAAGGTAAATTAGCCTGAAAATTAAGTAGATTATAGAGATAATAGTCAGCGATGGCCAAAAGCCTTTTGAGTAAAAAGAAAAAAAATAAAGAGAGAAAAAAAAGAACAAGAATAAAAATGAGAAAAGGAAGCAAATTTTAGGAAAGAAAAATAGAAAAAAATAAAAACTATAAAGGAATTTATAACTAAAATAAAGAAAACATAAACACGGTGGGTTGTCTCCCACGAAGCGCTTTGTTTAAGGTCGTAAGCTTGACCATACTAGTGCTACCTAGTCGGTACAGTGAGGAGAAACCTCTACTAATCTCATGCAGTTAGAATATTCTTTATTATCTACGAAATAGTATTGTTTCAATCGTTGCCCATTGACTATGAATGGTTCGTTAGATCTATTCTTGATTTCTATGGCTCCACTAGGCAAGACCTTTGGAATTTCAAAGGGGCCAGACCACCTAGATCTAAGTTTTCCTGGGAAGAGTTTTTGTCGAGAATTAAATAATATCACAATATCTCCTACATTAAATTCTTTTCTCGATATTCTTTTATCGTGCCATTTTTTCGTCCTTTCTTTATAGATTCGGGCGTTTTCATAAGCGTCTAATCTAAGCTCTTCTAATTCATGAATATCTAAGATTCGTTTTTCACCGACGACAGAATAATTTAAGTTAAGGGTCTTAATTGCCCAATAAGTCTTGTGTTCTAATTTGACCGGCAGGTGACAGAAATTTCCATAGACCAATTTGAATGGTGTGGTTCCAATTGGTGTTTTAAAGGCAGTTCTATAAGCCCAAAGTGCCTCAGGTAGCTTAGTGGACCAATCTTTCCTAGATTTAGCAACAATCTTCTCTAAAACTTGTTTAGTTTCTCTATTTGAGACTTCGACTTGTCCACTAGTTTGTGGATGGTAAGGTGTTGCTACTCGGTGGTGAACTCCATATTTTAACAGAAGTTTCTCAAGAATTTGGGATATGAAATGTGAGCCAGCGTCGCTAATTACTACTCTAGGGATACCGAATCTAGGGAAGATGATGTTTTTAAAGAGTCGGATTACTACTCGCGTGTCATTCGTAGGAGCGGCAACAGCCTCGATCCATTTCGATACGTAGTCAACAACGACGAGTATGTATTTGTTACCAAACGAAGAAGGAAATGGTCCCATGAAGTCGATTCCCCACACATCAAAGACTTTGACTTCCAAAATGCCTTTCTGAGGCATTTCATCGCGTCTTGATATATGTGGTGTCGTTTTCTTTTACCTCCCCGTTTCACTTGGGAGGACGGCACGCTAAACCCTTCACGCGAAATTTGGAAGGAGAATGCGCCCGTGGTGGGATGAATTTTATTTCAGTTCTTCCTACGATATCACACGAACTTTCTTATTTGTCCTACGAGTAGGAAAGGGGAAAAAAGATCTCAGCTAAACCCTAGGAGTTTGCTAAGTGTGGGGATTTCACCTAGACTAGAAATTCTGGAGTCCGGGAGGTCGGTTATACATAGGGAAGTGTTTAAACACCCTACATATCTGTAGTACTCTACAGGAACCTTCTCTGTGTCATTGTGTTTGTGTTTATTGCTAATGATTGGGAAAGTTTCTCCTTTGTATTAGGAGAAGGAATTGAATTGATTAAAGAAGACAGACAGACAGACAGACTGACTATTTTTGGTATTTTATTAGCTCGCTGAGATTCCTTGTGAACCTCATGCCTACATATCCCTAGTGGAAGTCAGAGCTTAATGTAGTTCGGGGAACTAACTAGGGAAATTAATTATTTTTGGTGCCTTGTTTGAAGCTCAAGGTTGAAGCTTGGAATTAAATCTCTGTTTACAGTAAAGAGACATGAAATTATCTCTACAGAGAGGTATTAGTACTATTCTACCACAAACATTTAAAGGAGTGACAGAATAACTGAATTCGTTTCATTCAAGAGGGGGACCTTACTTGTGTATGTGCAAGTATACCAGTCAAATGCCTCTTAAATGAAAGAAAGATGCTCATCCAAATTAGGGAAAGTTACCACATGTCTGGGTTTTACTGCCAGCTCATGCCTTTCAAAATCCTAAATGGGAGACTTGATTAAAATTGAAATGAAATGTTTGTTTGTTTGAATGTGGTAGAGTAGTAAAAATATCTCTCTATAGAGATAAGCTATGTCTATCTACTGTATAAAAGATTTGACTTTAGCTGGCTTGTATGAGGCCCAAGCTTGAGGCTTTTTTTGATTGATTAATTAATATTAATGACTCTGGGAGATGACTCCACTGGGGATTAATTACAGGGTATTTTAGTGTTCTGTACAAAGCCCAGAATTGAGGCTGACTCTACTTAGGGAGACTCTATTTACATGCCTTGTACAAAGCCCAAGGTTGTGGCTGACTCTAGCTAGGGAAAAAAAAACTATTTTCTGCCTTGTACAAAGCCCAAGGTTGTGGCGGACTCTTAAATGAATTAAGTATTGATGACTATATGGGGAAAGATCCTAAGTGTTAGGAATCTTTGACACATGAAAGATATGGTTTATCTGCCTTGTACAAAGCCCAAGGTTGTGGCTACTGAATGATGAAGAACTCACTGGGGAGACTCTATTATCTGCCTTGTACAATGCCCAAGGTTGAGGCTGACTCTTAACAGGGGAGTTTTATTGTTTGGGTGCCTTGTATGAAGCCCAAGGTTGAGGCTAACTGTTTTTGTTGGTTTTGACTCTACTGAGGAGGTTTTATTTATTAAAAGACTGTTTTTCTTTGGAAGCTAACCCTTTCCAGGGATTTTGACTCAGCTGGTGAATTGTTTGGTAAAAGACTGACTTTTATCATGTTTTTGGAGGCTGACCCTTTCCAGGGGTTTTGACTCTTTTGGGGAAATTATCTCCTAAGAGAAGTGAATCTTTATTTTTTGACATTTTTTATTAATTGACTTTGGAGGCTAACCCTTTCCAGGGATTTTATTGAAAAATGAAAGAATGTGTGGAAGCTAACCCTTTCCAGGGATTTTATTGAAAAATGAAAGAATGTGTGGAAGCTAACCCTTTCCAGGGATTTTATTGAAATGAATGATTTGGGTAGCACTCCATTAATTATTAAAGGATGAAAGGATTGGCAGAAAGATTATCTAGTGAGACTTCTTGTTTAAAGCCCAAGATGAAGGCTGACTCAATGCTGAGGATGATCAAACATGGATCCTAGACTCTGCTAAGGAAGATTGATGAAGATAAGGGTGACAGAGACTGTCCATGTCTCTCATTCCAAAAAGTGTACTCAATGCAAAATTGAGACAAACTTAGCTTGTTTAAAGTCTGGTTTAAATTGGAAGAAACTCACCAGGGTAGGATAAAAGGTGACTAAAGACCTGTTCCTATGTTTATAAGAAACCTGATGGGTCCTTGTATACAAGCTCAAGAGGAAGCTGGAAATGCTTTTAAGAAGCCTGTGGGTCCTTGTACAAAGCCCAAGAGGAGGCTAATCGAGGGTCCTTGTTATAGCACAAGAGAAAGCTATGTAGTTTTGAACTTATTTTGGCTCTAAGCAAATGGGTAAGAGGTTTCACCGGGAATAATTCCTCTTTGGGTGGATGTGTCCTATTATTTGGATTCTAAGGTTTTTGCCAAGATGTTTCACCGGGAATAATTCATCTTGGGGGTTTGAACTACAGATCTCTAATTAGGAAAGAGCCTTCACCGGGAAGACATTCTCAATCCTAGGTCATATTCCTAATAATATATATATAGTTTAACTGTCCTAAGGTTTATACTCAAACGCAGTTCTAAACTAATATATGTGCACAATTTATATTTGACAGTAATTTAAACAAAGACTGTAAATTGAAAGCTTGTAAAGCCTAACCTGGATGGAGTGGAGGCCATTGAAGAAGTATGTACAGAGCCTCAACAGTATTTTTATTGTTTTTGTTGATAACAGTTGAATGTATATGATAAACAGCTAATGGTTTTTGAAAACAGAAGAAGTGAAGATGGACAAAGGTCACATAGGTATCTGAAGAGTTTCACCGGGAATAATGCCCTTCAAATACCAGAAGAATGTTTTGAAAACAGAAAGAAGATTTTGAAAATACAGTTTTGAAAACAAGCTAAGAAGAGAAGGTTTTTGGGACTTACACTCTATTAGAGGCCCAGTACTTTACAGTACTGGTGATAAAAGCAGTTGAAAATGATTTGAAATGATATAAGGTTTTTGTTGTTTGAAAACCTTAATCATCCGTTTAATCGGAGATTGATAACAGCTTTGAAAATTGACAAAAGTCAACTTAATTAAAGTAAAAATGAAGATTTTTACTTAATTAAGACCTAAATAATTAGGGTTTTATCATAAACTTATTTACAAAGTGATTAGGTTAAAATAAAGTAATATATATATTTAAAGTATTTAAGAAAACACTTAAAACATACTATTTTAAACCTAATTAAAAACTCAAGAAATAAATAATATTTTTATGATTTTTTTGACTATTCACAAAATAGATATATTAAATAATAGGTGTATGAAAAATGAAGTGAAAATGATTTATTTTGATAGGTTAAATAAATATGTGAAGTTGTGAAGAGAAATGAAAGAAATTAGTGTTAAAAAAATAAGTTTTGGCCCTTGGAGGGTTTGAACCCACGCCCTTGAGGTTACCAGCCCAAAACAACACCACTGAGCCAACGCGCGCTCAGTGTTAGTGACTTGCCTTCATTTGGTTATGTTTCAAAACAAGTTGTAAATCTTTGAAAAATAAAAGAACCAAAAAGTCTGGGGCGAGGGGGATTCGAACCCCAGACCTTTGGCATGAGGAGACTAAGAGCGCATGTGTGGCCACTAGGGCAAGTTATTCAGTCGTTAATAAAACGCACACCATTCAAAATAAAATAAACTCTCCCCTGAGAATTCAAATTTGCGTGCCACCACCATCTTCATCTTCTACCTCAAGCTCTCCATTTTTGAATTTCTGAACTTACTCGTTTGTCAACCATTTGCAACGATGTAAACATGAAACTTGCTCTAAATTCACTCACGATTCTAAATATGTAACTAACATGAACTATCATTAACTACATCTAATTAATTTACCAGAAATCGTGAAGAACCCTAAAATTTCAAAATTAAATTAAATGACTATACTGAAAGATAAATGGATGATGATAGAGGGTTTTCAATCCTCTGATGATGCTGAACAAGATAGAATCGAGCTATTTCACAAAGAGTACTTAAATTAAAGAGAGAGAGTTCAGAAACTTACCTCTGAAAATGGAGATCGTGAGGATGATAGAGAGCAACTGGGCTTGTATGAACGATCCCAAAAGCTTCCTTGTGACTCAGTGATGCTAACTGAATGCTTGTAATGACCTCAAACCTCCTGAATTGTTCTATGGACCTCCCTCGATTTCAGCTTCAAGTGAACATGGAGGGTGTTGATTCTCGAGTTACAGATGAGCTGCAGCCATCTGGTTAGCTTCACTATGACCTGAGGAGTGTGTCTGGATGATTGGCTTGCCTTGAAACCTTCTGAATCACTCCATGGACCTCCAACTGCAGATGCTCCAAAGTGAGAGCAACAATGGTGTTCCTCCACCTACAGAAGTGATCCAGGTGCTTGGATCACCTCAAATGACCTCCCTTGAGATGTTAGAATGCTCACTTCCCAAAGATAAGCTCTGGTTTGAAGAAATCGATTCTTCTTGCCAAAGAACTTTGAAAAACAATGAACAAGAGAAGAGAAAGAGAAAGCAAGTAATATGGTTGCTTTGGTGTGTTTTTGAATGAGGAATGCATCTGTATTTATAGGCAAATGGATCAGTATAGCTGCAGAGGAGTGAGCTTCCTTAGTGAAGTTGATTTGGTTTCTTAGCCATGAAGGAAATTTGCAAATATCTCTTATGCAATGATGAGAATTTTGATTCCATTTGATTAATCCCCTAGCCCTCGATTTTGCTTGATCTTAGGGGACAATTCTGAGCCAGAAATGAGCTCTAATTGGTTGGTGAGAAGATTCCTTGGGTGATTCATCAATTTGCCATAAATTCACAAATGTAATCATTACATAATCACATGTTCTTGTTTTTTAGAATCTTCTTCAATTCTTATGGCATGGTGAAAATGAATGCATGGCATGTTTGCAGATGTATTATGGGTCATGTAGCATCTGCATTTGAGGTCATGTGCACAAAATTTCAAAGTTCCAAAATGATGCATGACCTATAATTTTACTTCATGAGGCCAACTTTGAACAAGCATAACTCTTAGCTCAAATTGAATTTTTAGAAGGTTGAACACAATTTGGAAAGCCCTAAACATCTACTTTAAATCATTAGTTTATGTCTTCTTCAGAATCCTTTGGGAAATTTGTGAAAAATGAGGCCAAAGTTGGAAGAAAACTAGGTTAAAACACTTAGAAAAATTTCTAAGTGTTTATGACCTAAACTTCAAAATTTCCAAAACTTCATAAATGGTTGATCTTTTGAAAAAAGTTCCCTTGTAAGATGTTGTTTTATTTGGCAAGATCTACAACTTTCATGTTGGAAGTTTTTTGAGTTGTGTAGGTGAAATTTTGAGATCTCACCATGCCTTCAAAAACCCTAATTCCCGACTTTTCGCTCCTTGATGAATTTCTTTGAATTTCTTTGGCCAAATGACTTTGACATCCATATATTGATGATATTGATCTTTGAAAGTCATTTTTTGACCAAAAACCTTAAAAGTCAATGATGATCCTTCACAGTTGACTTTTTCCTGACAAAGTGAATTTTTGGGCTTTTGTGTAGAAATAAGATCTTCTCCCCAAATGGATGATATAAATGGATTATATGGAGGTAGTAGAGATCCTTGAATCATGTCTTGAGTTTTGGATTCATGCCCTGATCAGAAGTCAACTATCTTGGTGAATTAGGTCAAAACCCTAATTTGTCGACCATGTGAAAGTAATGACTGTAGACTTTGAATTGAAGTGTGATGTCCAGTAGACCTTGTAATATGAGTTATTTGAAGATGATTGATGTCTTTGAATGACCCTCTGAGTTTTTTAGGGTTTCCCAAATGTGATCCCTGATTTCAGTCCTTGATAGGCTCAAAACCCTAGTTTGGTGACCTGAGTAAACCTGTACTCATATGACTGGATGTCTAATCAATCATAGATGAGAAAAGTGAAGTTTTTGAGCCCCATGATTGTATTAGAGACTAGTCTTTGTATTGATTGATCCTTTGCCTGAGCTTTCTTGTCTTTGAGCATCCTCGATTAGGTACCAGATGGAGAAATGACTGCTCTGGGTACTTGTCTTGACCTGATGAAAAATCCTGAAGATATGTCATCTCAGGGGGGTCAAAAATTAGGGTATGACAATATATTTCCAGTGCGTTGGCACCGGTCGCAGTTCTTAACAGCGATGTGGACGTCTTTCCATTAGGTTGGCCAAAAGAGACCAGCTTGTAGGATCTTTGCACAAGTCTTGGAAGTGCTTGCATGTCCTCCATAGGGAGCAGCATGACAGTGAGAAATTATGCTTCCTAGTTCTTCTTCAGGGACGCAACGACGAAATATACCATCGGCTCCTCTTTTGAAAAGAAGTGGTTCGTCCCAGTAGTATTGTTTTAGGTCGTGGAAGAACTACTTCTTTTGTTGGTAAGTTAGATCTGGCGGTAATATTTTAGCGGCTAGGTAGTTAACGAGATCAGCGTACCAAGGTACGGTTGAGTTTGCTATATATGCTTTGGCAGTTCTTTCTACTTCGGTGTGAGTATTGTTTAAAGTTTATGTTACCGAAGCGATGCCTAACATGGCTACGAGTCGCTCATATGGGAAATCATCATTAATGGGCACTGCGTCAGGTTTATTTCCTTCCATTCTTGATAAGTGATCAGCAACCACATTTTCGGTGCCTCTTTTGTCCTTAATTTCAAGGTCGAACTCTTGCAAGAGTAGGATCCATCTAAGGAGTCTTGGTTTGGCAACCTTTTTAGTCAATAGGTATCTAATAACAGCATGGTCGGTATAGATTATTATTTTCGCTCCTACTAAATAGGATCGAAATTTATCTAACGCGAATACCACAGCTAAGAGTTCCTTCTCTGTAGTGGCATAGTTCATTTGTGCAGGATCTAAGGTTCTACTGGCATAATATATGACATGAAGTTTCTTATCTTTTCTCTGTCCTAGGACAGCTCCTACATCGTAGTCCCTAGCATCGCACATAATTTTGAAAGGTTCGTTCCAATTAGGTGGTTGCATGATTGGTGCGGATATCAGTGCTTGTTTAAGAGTTTGAAAGGCGTTTAGACATTTCTCATCAAATATGAATTTTGCGTCCTTCATTAGTAGCTTAGTCAATGGTTTGGTTATTTTAGAGAAATCTTTTATGAAGCGGCGGTAGAAACCAGCGTGTCCTAGAAAATTCCGTATTTCTCTAACAGTTTTCTGGGGTTGAAGGTTTTCTATGATTTCAATCTTAGCTTTATCAACTTCAATCCCTTCATCAGACACGATGTATCCAAGTACGATTCCTTGTCTTACCATGAAATGGAATTTTTCCCAATTTAGTACTAAGTTGACACTTACGCATCGTTTAAGTACCATTTCCAGGTTCGAAAGACATCCTTCAAAACTTTCTCCACATACGGAGAAATCATCCATGAATACTTCCATCATGCCATCGAGAAAACCAGCAAAGATCGACATCACGCACCTTTGAAATGTCGCGGGTGCGTTAAACAATCCGAATGGCATTCGTCTGTAGGCAAATGTGCCATAAGGACAGGTGAACGTCGTCTTTTCTTGGTTATCAGGATGGATAGGTATTTGAAAGAATCCTGAGTAACCATCTAAATAGAAAAAATGGGAGTGTTTAGCCAATCATTCGAGCATTTGATCAATGAAAGGTAAAGGAAAATGATCCTTTCGAGTGGCTTTGTTGAGTTTTCTGTAGTCAATACACATTCGCCATCCAGTTTGAGTGCGTTGCGCTATTGATTCGCCTTTAGGGGTTGTAATGACAGTGACACCTCCTTTCTTGGGTACGACATGTACAGGACTTACCCATTTACTGTCGGATATAGCGTATATGATTCCTGCTTCTAACAGCTTTTGAACTTCCTTTTTCACTACATCGCTTAGAATCAGATTGATTCGTCTTTGATGTTCTCACGAGGTCTTACAGTCTTCCTCGAGCATAATGAGATGCATACAGATAGAGGGACTTATTCCCTTTAGATCGCATATGTTATAACCTAAAGCGGTCATATATTTTCTTAGGAAATTGAGTAACTTCTCAGTTTCTATCTGCCCAAGGTCGGCGTTTACGATAACAGGTCGTTCAAGTTCATCATCTAGGAATTCATACCTTAAATCTTTGGGAAGTGTCTTAAGTTCTATGGCAGGTTTCTTAGGGCAAGGAAATGGATTAGGGGTTAATGCTAGGCATTCACTCAGATTTTTATCTTGGTATTCCTCACGCCAGTTATCGTCCTCGAAAATAGGTGGCATTGGTACTTTTAGAACCTCGGAATAGGTGTTTTGTTGTTTTTCCATTTCTTTAACGCATTTGTCAATAAAATCTAAGAAACAACACGAATCCTCTATGGCTGGGGCTTTGAAGAATTGGGAGAGAATAAACCCTACTTTCTCTTCACCGACCTCGAAAGTTAGCTTTCCTTTCTTCACATCTATAATGGCTCCAACAGTTGCCAGAAATGGTCTACCTAATATGATAGGGATATTAGAGTCTTCTTTAATGTCCATTATGATGAAGTTAGTGGGGATATAGAATTGTCCTATGTGAATAGGTACATTTTCTAGCATTCCTACGGGAAACTTGACAGATCGGTCAGCTAATTGCAAAGACATTCTTGTCGGTCTTAGTTCATCTAATTTGAGTTTTTCACAAATAGATAGAGGCATTAAACTAAATCACATAAGGCTTTGTCTATTATGAATTTCTCAATTACACAAGGTATAGAGAAACTACCAGGGTCTTTTAGTTTAGGAGGCATGTTGTTTTGAATTATAGCGCTACACTCAGCAGTTAGCGTAACAGTTTCATTTTCTACTATCTTCTTCTTATTGGACAAGATCTCCTTGAGGAACTTAGCATATGAGGGCATTTGGGTAATAGCTTCTGTAAAAGGAATGGTAACATTTAGTTGCTTCAGAAGCTATACGAATTTCTTAAATTGGCCCTCATTCTTAGACATAGCAAGTTTTTGAGGATATGGAATCGGTGGTTTATATGGTGGGGGAGGCGCGTACGGTTTTTCTTTTTCAGATGCCTCTTCATTCTCATCCTCCTTTTCAGTTTCAGGTTGTTCTCTTGGTTTTTCAGTCGCTTTATCAGGTTTCTGATACATGGTTCGGTTCTGAAGCCTTGGATCGATTGGTCCATCTAGCTCAGTTCCACTTCGTAGTGTTATGGCATTAGCGTGCCCTTTAGGGTTGGGTTGTGGTTGACTAGGAAATGATCCATCAGGTGCGGAAGTAGTTGCTTGTTGTTGGGCCACTTGAGCAATCTGAGTTTCTAACATCTTATTATGGGTCGCTACGGCATCTACCTTAGTTGCTAATTGCTTCAATTGTTCACCGGTGTGAACATTTTGGTTGAGGAAATCCTTATTTTTTTGAGCTTGGGTAGCAATGAAATGTTCCATCATAATTTCGAGGTTAGACTTTCTAGGAACATTAGGCATATTAGGGATGTTAGCAGTAGGTTTTTGGTAACTTGGCGATACAGCAGGTGCTTGATTCGGTACAAACAGAGTGTTGTTATTTTTGTACGAAAAATTAGGATGATTCTTCCAGCCAGGATTGTAGGTGTTGGAATACGGATTCCCTTGAGCGTAGTTAACTTGATCAACTGAGACTCCTGCCAAAATAGCACATTCGGGGGCAGCATGTCCAAGAACTCCACATAATTCGCAGTTTGGAGTTATAGCAGCCACGGTGGCTGCGGGTGGTAAGGTCAAGCTTTCTAGCTTTTGGGTAAGGGCATCTACCTTAGCGTTCACTTTGTCTAGGCTACTAATTTCGTACATTCCACCTTTAGTTTGAGATTTCTCCACAGGAATTCTTTTGCTTCCCCATTGGTAATGATTTTGAGCCATGTTTTCAATTAGTTGATAGGCTTCGTCATACGGCTTATCCATAAGTGTGCCACCAGCAGCGACATCTATTGACAACCTCGTGTTGTACAACAGTCCATTGTAGAATGTATGAATGACGAGCCAGTCTTCTAATCCGTGATGTGGGCACATTCGCATCATGTCCTTATATCGCTCCCATGCGTCGAAAAGATATTCAGTGTCCTTTTGTCTGAATCCATTGATTTGGGCTAGTAAGGCAGCTGTTTTGCTAGGAGGAAAATAACGCGCTAAGAAAACAGTCTTCAGTTCTTCCCACGTCGTGACAGAATTTTGTGGCAAGGATTGCAACTAAGCCCAAGCTCTATCTCTCAGGGAGAAGGGAAAAAGGCGTAGTCTTATTGCATCGGCAGTTACTCCATTGGCTATCACGGTATCAGCGAATTCGATGAACTTTGTCAAGTGTTCGTTAGGATCATCGGTAGGAACATCGGAAAATTGATGTTGTTGAATGGATGATATCAATGACGGCTTCAGCTCGAAATCGTTTCGGTTAATAGGAGGGTTAACGATGCTCTTGTGGGGCTCTAGTTGAGATGGGGTGGAATATTCTCTGAGTGGACGGTTTCGGGGTCCTTCGGCCATTTCTACTTTCGGCTTGAGTTCTTCTTCGGATTCTTGGTCGGAGTCAGATTCTGACTTAGTGACTGATTCCTTTTCGGAATCTAAGAGAGGGAAGGGAATGTTGTGATCTGAACAGTATTTCCTGATAGCTTGTCTTACTTTAATAAGACGCTCAGGTTCGCTCGTTGTTCGTACTAAGGTATCGCTTTTTAAGCGAGTACTTGGTATACAATCAACGTAAAAGAAAAAAAAAGTTGTTGCCTTAGTCTATCGCGCAACGGGTAAATCACACTATTGACTAAAATCAGTCCCCAGCAGCGGCGCCAAAAACTTGATCAGGATTTTGTATAAGTCAATCGGGATTTCACTACAAGTATACAGCTTAGTCGTTAAGTTTTAAAAGATTATCAAACCCACAAGGGCTGAGGGTCAAATGATGCGGGTTTAACGTTGCAAAAGGAAGCTAAGGCTATCGATTTGTTTTGATTGGGAAACAGGAAATTAAATTTAGTTTTAATTAAGTAATGAGAATTGATATACCTGTGTGCTTTCATCGACCATCAAGTTAATAATCTTATGCATAATTCGATCCGTAAAATATTTTCAGAATAAGTTATTTAAATTAAAAATCTCCGCCTCACGCTTTCGCGTCTATTGACTCTAATTATACTGACAGTTCTAATATATTTGCCTTCGCTAAATTATCACAAACCGAAAATACTTTTTGAAACTTAAATAAAATACAATCAACTCTAAAGCGCTTTCGCTGTATTTAGAGCTGATGTTTGATTTGCACTATCCGGTAAAAACCTCAAACTGTCGTTATCTTAATTTTGTACCTTAACTGAATTTCTATTATCTTAATAAAAATCCTTTTAACAATTAATTTAGAAATTAGAACCAAAAAGTAATTTTAGTATAATTTTATGCAACAATGATTATTAAATCATCCGGTTAATGGTTAGCACACCGGTACGTAGTATTTAGCTCGACATATATTTAACCATCATAACAGCAAACAAATACCAGTACAGAAATATAACATGCATATCAGACAAACAAATACCAAATAACATATAAATAAAAGAACCTGGAATAAAATTAATCTTGAAGTAGCAGAAACTTGTTCTTCTCGGATACAAACCAAATGCTGGAAAGCTTAAAATGAACAGTAAATCCCTAAATCTAATACTAAATTCTGAAGCTTAAAATAAAAATCAAACGCACTTAATTTCCGGTGTAGAAATTAAGTGCTTAAACGGTGCAGGAATTCGAAACAGGAATGGGAAGGTTTGCAAAGAAAATAAACGAACTAGAATACTATAAACTCTTGAAATGGGTAAAATCCTCCGAACCCCTCTTTGTGTTCTCCTTTGCCTTTTATAATAGAGGACTTGGACGGTTGAAGGAGGAAATTTAGGAATAGTAGGTTTTTGCTGAAGAATCGGGGACTTGGACGGTTGAAGGAGGAAATTGCGGAGTGGAGATAAATTCTGGGTGAGTGGGAGACTTGATCTGCACAGCTGTGGTAAACTGGTAACAAATAAACTTGTGTCCCATATTAGAGACTCGGGGCGGGTGCCCTTAAGGAGGTATGGGCGCCCCCTCTTTGTTTTCTTTATTTTCTTCCGTATGAGAAACAAGTGAGTGGGGGTGAGGGCCCCAATAATGCTATGGGCGCCCCCCTTTTGTTTTCTTTCTCCTTCTTTTCTTTATTTGCCACGTTAAGAACAAGTGAGTGGGGGTGAGGGCCCCAGAAATGCTATGGGCGCCCCCCTTCACACACACACACACACACACACACACACATATATATATATATATATTTTTTTTTTCTTCTTCCACTTTCTTTATTTGGTTTTGGGCTTCCAATGCGGGCTCTTTATTTTCCCTTCACTTCTTCAGACTATTCCACGAGAAGTATCATGATTTCCTTCTTTTTAGACGAACTTGGGATAATTTAAATACCTGAAATAAAGTGAGAAATACCAGCGTAATATCAAAATAATACAATATAAATGATCTAAAATGCAGATATAATTTATGTTAATCGAATCAAATATACGTTATATTTTCGTGTTATCATGTGTGGATCATGAATACTATTATAGTAATTTGGATAAACATGTGAATGAGATGGATAAATATATGAATGATGTGGTGAATATCCATGATGTGGATACAAATTTGGTGATGATGATCTAACATGAGTGTAAGAAGGTGTAAAGATTTCCCATGGAAAAGATGGAAATGAGGTTGTGGTAGGAGTTGTGAAAGAGGAGTTTGTGGGATAGGTAGGAGGAATACTCCATGGATGATATGAATGTGTATGATAAGGGTAATCCATAGGAGGATTTGAGTACATGGATGAAAACACCAATTGATAGGAAGTTATTCCTATCAAAACTATAATCTAGGGTTTGTAATAGAAAAGGGGAAGAATACTAAAAAACTAAGAACATTAAAATAAAGGATAAAAGATAAACTTGATTTCTTTGATTGATACTTTTCAATGAGTCAAAGATACTACATATATAATAATACTAATGGCCATTATCTAAAATACCCAAATACTAGTGGAAGCCCAATTCAATAATAATTAAACTAAAATACCGACTAATATAAAACCTTAATTTAATAATTCTAATTAAACTAAATACAATTTTACTCTCTATCAGAGACGTTGTCCACCATCCGTAAGGTAACTTCCTAATTTTTTATCTTCAACTTCATTACTGGTAGTTAGGGTTTAGAGTTTAGGGTTTAGACTCTCTATCAGAGACGTTTTCGATTTCATCTTCTTCTGTTTTCATGTCATGATAAAGTTCATGTTTTTATTCCGTGATAAGGTTCATGTTTTTATGTCATGTCTATGTTTTTAACTTGTGTTGTTTTCTGGAAAAGAATAAAAAACTGAAAAAAGTTTCAGATATCACATGGTTTATTTGTTTGTCTTCCAGTTTTTTCCATAGTTAAGTGTTATTAGTTACGTTTTGATTTTCATCTTCTTTAGTTTGTTTTGGAAATATCAACTTGAAATGTTAAAGTAGTTCATGTTTTTATGTCATGATAAAGTTCATGTTTTTGTGTCATGCTTTTGTTTTGAACTTGTGTTTCTTTTTTGATAAGAATATGAAACTGAAAAAGCATCGCAGCGCTCATGTATTTTTGTACCTATATGGTTTTATTATTTACTTGGTTTCATGTCAGCTCTGTGAAGAATCATGTGGATGATTAATCACATGTTGAAGCGACGAGAAGAAGAAAAGTATGCGTTCAATCTTGCTTACAAAGTGTTCGATGAAATGCCTTCGACAGTTTCTTGATTCTTTCTCTTATGTTTTCTTTGATTTTTCGCTATAGCATTGTTGTTGTGTTGATTTTCTGTTGAACAATTTCAGAATCGTGATTAACTCGGTTTTAGAGTTCATAAAATATGTAATGCCAATGGCTCATTTTTTGTCAAATTTTTATGTTTTCAAAAACGCATATTGTTTTTCAGTGTTCTTTTTGCTTATTCTAATCAGCAACTACATAATATAAAAAGTTAGATTTAGAGAATTAAGCAAGTACTGATATGGAAAGAATTTGCTGGTTGCCAATGTCGGTGATTATGTTGATGTAGAAGAAGCAAGAGAGTTTAAGAATATGTTTTATTTTCCATTAATCATATTTCATTGTTTCATCTTATAATTTCTGTAATCTGATCTGTTCCATGGAATTGTCAAATTTCAAGGTAAAACAGTGGCAGTAGCTTGGAACCTGCCCAAGAGGTCACAAAAAAGAAAAGACGAGCAGTTGTGACATGTATGGGGGTGGATACACCACTTGGTCACGATCCAGATGTCTTCTACAAAATCTACTCAATGGTGTTAGTGGTATAAGTGAGATTAAGAATTTTGATTGTGCAGAATTTCCAACAGTAAGTTATATTCTATTCAATTAGTATTTTCCAGTTGATGCGCTGCCGTTTTTTATTCTCAATATTTTTTATCTTAAAAGAGGTTTTCTGGCGAAATAAAGTCTTTTTCAACCGACGGATGGTTGAACCATGCTTTGGAATACAAGTTATAGAGTTAGGAATGCAGGTTATTGAGTTAGGAATACACAATTATCAATATTCTTAGTTTCTAACTGTGTTTTCATATATTTATAATAAATGTTTTTTTTCCAGTTTTTTATAGAAGACTATATAATTAAGTTGTGTGGTTTTATAGATTTCAGCCATGAAAAGTTCTTACTACGAGAAATTGTGAATATCTTGAGTTTTGATGAAGTCATTCGATCACTATTTCTTTTAATTGTAAGTATGCCTTGTGTCATTAACTATGATATCTGCCTATAACTTAGTTACTCTCAATTTTCCTTCAGATTCTGAAAGAACATATGAGATCCAGCTGGGAGAACTCCTAGGCAGAATTAATTCATTACAAGTTGATTTCCATATTAATCAACATGTTCTACGAAGTCCTTGATGAAGTTACGAAGCCTGTGAATTGAAAACCAAAGTTCCTTGTGGATCAACTTGATCTGATTTGAATAGTTCAAACTAAAGTTCATTATTACAAATTTATAATATCATTGTTATCTCTTTAATAGAGAATACTAATAATATTGCATTGTATAGAACTGGTTTTTTGGTCTTTAAACTTATCATATATGACTAGATATATTCAAACTGTTATGCTCTTTAATCTAGAGGTTTCAAAGCTCTCAAATTTTTTCATGACTGTCACACATGCTTGAAGTTCCCATCATATATTTTCTATATCAATTTAATGATAAGATTCTAACTTCTTTTTAATTTCTTCTTTTTATCATAATAGTATGATTGTAGATAAAATCCTGAACTAGCATCTCCAATCGGTGTTACTGAGTTTCCAATTGTATCATTTTCCCTTTTTTCCTATATCGATGCAGTATTCCCTTACAAACTCAAGAGAAGAAAGGAAACTATAAGCTTCTCTTATATTTCTTTCAATCTGTTGGAATATATTATTTCTATTTGTATTATTTCCCTATTTGTATTATTTCCCTTTATTCTCCATTAAGAAAAGAATTAATATCATTATTGTATTACCATTATATATACCAGCCTAGAGCTGAGGAATAAAATACAACAGCTTTTTACCATTCCTTTCAATATGGTATCAAGAGCTTTGGGTTAGGGTTTACTGTAAAACTTCCACAACAGCTTCCGATTGACATACCCGTTTAATCCCCTATGGCAAATCACGGCACGAATTGGCCCGCTCTAGGTTTTGCCTACACCGGATCCAATAATGGCGGTGGACACGGTGATGGCGGCGGTCGCGGTAACGGTGGTGGCCGCGGAAATGGCGACGAAACATTGGGTGTCACAAACAATGGCAGTTATTTCAATATAGGCGGCAATGACCAACAGGATTCCTCATACTCCCTCAAGGTCAATATTCCTAAGATGAATGGGAATAACTATAATGAATGGGCCCAGACAGTTCGCTTGGTATTGGATAGCAAAGGGAAGTTGGGTTTTTTAACTGGAGCAGTAGCTGAACCGGCAGTAGGAGACCCTCTTTACCAACAATGGAAATCTGAAAACTCCTTGATTATTGTGTGGTTGGTAAGCTCTATGGAAACTGGAATAGGTAAGCCTTATATGTTTTTTCCTTCTGCAAAGGATGTATGGGAAGCTGTTAAGGAAACATACTCTGATATTCAAAACTCTTCCCAAATTTTTGGTTTAAAATCAAAGTTATGGCATGCGAAACAAGGGGACATGAATGTTACTGTTTATTACAGTGAGTTGTTGACCCTTTGGCAAGACTTGGATCTATGTTATGATGACAATTGGAGGTGTACAGAAGATAGTGTTTTATTTCTCAAAAGACAAGAAAATGACCGTGTCTTCATGTTTCTCGTTGGGCTCAATAAAGACCTTGATGAGGTAAGAGGTAGAGTTTTAGGAAAAATACCATTGCCAACTCTTCGTGAAACTTTTGCAGAAATAAGAAGGGAGGAGGCACGACAAGGTATTATGATGGGCAAAATACCACGAAGCTCTGAATCTGAAGGCTCAGCTTTGGCTACTAGGAACCTTGACGAGGAAAAAATGGTAGACAAAGTTCCTTGGTGTGACCACTATAAGCATGAATGGCATACGCGTGAAACCTGTTGGAAGCTCAAAGGGAAACCTCCTATCTGGAAGAAGAAAGGTGGTCGTACATTTCAGGCTAGTAATTCTGATCAAGGGCAGCAAATTTCTTCACCGCAGCTTCCACTCACTACAGAACCACTAGACAGACTATACAACCTCCTCGAGTCTCCAACTCCTTCTTGCTTTATAGAAACAAAAGGTAATTCTGCATTTATTAGTGTCAGTCCCAGTCATACTTGGATAGTAGATTCAGGTGCCTCTGATCACATGACAGGTGAATCTATTTTTTTCTCTTCATATAGTCAATGTGCAGGTAACCAAAAAATAAAAATTGCAGATGGCTCTTTTTCAGCCATTGCAGGTAAAGGGTCAGTTGTCTTGTCTCCAATGTTAACTCTGAAAAATGTCCTTCATGTTCCAAATTTATCATGTAATTTAATGTCCGTTAGTAAATTAGCCCAAGATATAAATTGTCAGACTAATTTTTTCCGATCTCACTGTGTCTTTCAGGATTTGAACTCGGGGAAGATGATTGGCAGTGCTAAGGAGAGTGGAGGACTCTACTACCTTGACATTGGATTTGCATCACAACTACCTTCAAAAACAATAAGTTCCTGTTTTGAGTCTTTTTCTGTTTTGAATAATAAAGATGAAAACATAATGACATGGCATTTAAGATTAGGTCATCCTAGTTTTCGTTACTTAAAACACTTGTTTCCTAAGTTATTTCATAATAAGAACTTTTCTTCGTTTAAATGTGAAGCATGTGAGTTTGCAAAACATCATCGTTCCCAATTTTCAATACAGCCTTATAAACCATCAAAACCTTTTTCTATTATTCAAAGTGATGTTTGGGGCTCTAACCGTACAAATACACTCTCTCTCAAAAAATGGTTTATCACATTTATAGATGACCATACAAGAGTATGTTGGGTGTACTTGTTAAAGGGGAAATAAGATGTTTGTCAGGCTGTAAAGAATTATTTTACAATGGTGCAGAATCAATTTCAAACAAATATCCAAGTCATTAGAAGTGATGATGGCAAAGAATATTTTAACACTGTCCTGGATGATTTTTTTCTAAAAAATGGGATTGTACATAAAAGTTCATGTCCTAATACTCCTCAACAAAATGGAGTTGCCGAAAGGAAAAATAGACATTTATTGGATGTTTCTAGAGCTTTACTTTTAACAAATAAAGTACCAAAATATTTGTGGGGCGAAGCCGTTTTAACAGCTGCATATTTAATTAATAGAATGCCCTCCAAAGTTCTTAATTTTCAAACTCCGATTAATACTTTCAAAGAATGTTTTCCTAGTTCTCGTGTTTTAACTGATCTGACATTAAAATTTTTTGGTTGCACAGCTTTTGTTCATGAACATAAGAATGTTGGAAAACTTGAACCACGTGCTATAAAGTGTTTTTTTGTTGGATACTCCCCAACCCAAAAAGGATATAAATGTTTTGATCGAAAAACCAAAAAATTGTTTGTCACTATGGATGTTACATTTTTTGAAAATAAACCTTTTTTTGATGACACTCATCAAGGGGGGATATAAAGGAAGACTTGCTTCAAATTGAAAACATGAGTTTTTTAAATAATTTATCTTTGCCTGTATCACAAAGTTCTGAGACTTATACTTCTGCACCAACAGAAAATGGCCATGATTCTTTATTTAATCCTACTCCTGTTATGAGTAACGATCCTTGCGAATCTGAGCCTACATTTTCTCATGTAGAAAACAATGAAATTCCTGAAAACGATGATAGTGATGATCTAATTGAAATGCCACAGAATAATGAGTCACTTCAGGAAAACAGATTTAAATTAGGAAACGGGATTTGGAAAGGGAAGGTTTTTGTAAAAAAGAACCACAAAGGAATGGATGAGTCCACATCTCCACACTGTCAGGAATCTTAACCGGGGAATGATCAACCTCCTAAGAATAGGAAAGGTAAGTCCATCTCTGTTTCTGAAAGTCGTATTTTGTATCCTGATATAGATGATCCTAATACCATTAGAAAACCTGTTAGATCGTGTACTAAACACCCCATGTCCAATTTTATATCATATTCAAATTTGTCTTCATCTCTGTCTGCCTTCACCTCAAAATTGTCTAGTGTAGAAATTCCAAAAAATGTACAGGTTGCTCTAGAAATTCCAAAGTGGAGGGAAGCTGTACTTGAGGAGATGAAAGCTCTAGTAAAGAACAAAACTTGGAATGTTATGACACTACCGAATGACAAGAAGACAGTTGGATGCAAATGGGTGTTTACTATGAAGTATAATTCAGATGGGTCCATTGAAAGGTACAAGGCTCGCTTGGTGGCTAAAGGATTTACTCAGACCTATGGTATAGACTACTCAGAGACATTTGCTCCTGTTGCAAAAATGAACACTGTAAGAATTCTTTTATCTCTTGCTGCTAACCTGGATTGGCCCCTACATTGGTTAGATGTTAAAAATGCATTTCTTAATGGCGATCTAGAAGAAGAAGTATACATGGACATTCCTCCTGACTTTGAAGACAAATTTGGATCAAATGTATGTGTCGCTACCGCGAAAACTAACAGAGTCGCCACTAACATATTTATCCTGAAAAGGAAGGGAATGCCAGCAAACCACAAAACAAAACAACGGTCTCACGACCAGAGAAAAAGGGTAAGGGAGTCGGTTACGCGAGGGGAAGGTATTAGCACCCATCGCGCCCATCGTACTCGATGGTATCCACGCCTGTGTCTAAAACTATGGGTGTATAACAAATCTACGCTAATCTAGACTAAAATGAATGCAGAATGTAGGGAAAAGAAAGGATTATGCTCGCACGGGCCCTACCCCGCTGCCTACGTATCTGTTTTGCAGAATCAGAGCTACCGTAGCTCGGCTAACTAATTTCTATTTGTTTTGTATTTTTTAGGTGAACGAGTTACATTCACACTCCGTTGCTCGACCTTTGGAGACTTAGGCTTGGGAATGGAGCGGAAATAACAAGTTCTTAAGAAAAGAAAATGAAAGAGTGTGGTTTGTGTTTTAAAGAATGCATGAGGAAAACCTAAGCTAAGGGGGAAAGCTTGCTACCTAATGTTATCATACAAAGGGTACAAGTCTAAACTAAACTAACAACCTACGAGGGAAAAGGCAAAAGCACACAATGAGCACACAAACGAGCATCCGCTCGTAAAGAAAACAAACCAACGGTACTGACCGAGTGGTAGAAAAGCGGTCCCGCCATAGCCAAGGGGAGCAGCTCAACCCAAGTCAACCAAGCATTAGACATCGTGAAAATGATCGGGCCATAGACAAAAGGGCGGACCCCTCTCAGCAACCAAGCCGTCACGGATCGTAAAGGAAAACGGTGCGTGCGTACACCGAGCATCAACGTCGAGCGACGCGAGCTATAGGAAAGGCGGGGGTCCGGCTACATGAACCCTTTTCCTGACATACTCGATAACAAGATCTTGTGCAGGTTCAGAAGCAAGCAACGCGTAACATGCGCTTACTGAACAGACTCGATGAGACTAGGCGGGGGTTGATTGCTAACCCTTTCCGCATGCCTTCCATGAGGACTTAACGGAGTGCCAGATAGGACTTATTACACCGTGACTCCCTGCCGCAAAGCACAAATATAAACACACCAACAAAAACAGAGCCTCTTTCGAGGGCTTGGCCAGATGCATGTCTAGGTCCTACTTCTCATGTTATAGGATGATGCGAGAAAGCGATAAAGTGCGAGAGAAATAAAATGAAACGGGATCAATACCAAACAAATGATGATCCGTAAACTAAGTGAAGCAAAGCGAAGAAAGTAGAATCCCGCGAGCGAGCTAGCAAAGCAAAAGCAAATAGTCAGCACACCGATTAGCCACAAAAGCACACAAAGGTCGACACGCGCGTCAAGCACAACCACAATACACCTGCAAGAGGAACAAGCAAACCAAACAAGCAGATATAACGTAATAGGGATCGTGTCTCCGAGATGAGAACACGATACGAGTGAATAGGATTGTGTCCCGCAAGTGAAACGGAACACAAGTAACAAGTGCCGATCGGTGACTATCCAAGAGCCTTGCACACTAGCACGCAAGTTAGAGATAACAAACATCGCAATCGGAATTGCGTTATTACCATAAAACGAAAGGAAATCGACAAGTAAGGTAAACATGAAATGGACAATGAAACATCAAAGAGAAATCAAACATGAATGATCTACAAATTAATGAAAATCAAGCATCTAATAATATATTATATCTCATAAGCTTTCCGACGATATAAAGAACGTGCAAATCGGAGTTACGAGCAAAAAGTTATGCAAGATAGAAGTTAGAAAAGAAAAACACAAAAATTACACACAGGAACCGGTTCCTGCATAGGACAACCCGGTTCCTAGCACTAAAAACCAGAGGCAGAAAAACTGGGAACCGGTTCCCACCTAGGGACAACCCGGTTCCTGGTACTAAATCACAGAAGCAAGCATATTTCAAACTGCTGGGAACCGGTTCCCACCTAGGGACAACCCGGTTCCTGACACACAAACCAGAGGGCAAAAACAACGCAGGAACCGGTTCCCACCTAGGGACAACCCGGTTCCTGGTACTAAAACACAGAACACCAGCAGTTTTGGATTGAGTGAGAACCGGTTCCCGCCTGGGATAACCCGGTTCCTGGCGTGGCAAAACAGGTTTTTATGCATTTTTAAGGCTCCGGAGCCATTCGCACTCAATCCAAAACCGTTCCAACTTGAAATTAGAGCAAACAAACATTGAAAATTCATGCTATACGTAAATCCGCGAATCAAATGAGTCACATATCAATAAACATGCTAAGTGCGACGCGTCAAGCAAGGCAAATATCAAGCAAAAGCACTACACATGCATTTGTGAAAACACTTTGAGTGCGACACGAGTAACATACATGAACATCAACAATTAAGCACACAAAATCATCCAATAATCACGGATTCGAACACGAATATCACAATTCACATGAATACGGCTAATTCGAGCAAAAGATGAGCAAATTCACCGATCAATCATCATCAATCATCCATTAATCAAGAACAAGAGGTGGATCGGGATTCGAATTCACATAATAATCAACAATTAAGCACTTAATTCAAGATCTGAAAGCTTACCGAATGAAGATCTAACCGAAGCGCGAACACGATGCGAACGTGAACATGACACGAACGCGACACGAACTCGAACGAAATCCGGAGGGAGAGAGAGAGAGAGTGGCGCGCAAATCTATGTGGAGAGAGGAGAAGAAATTTGAACTTCCAATCTTGATTCTTCAATCCATGTTCTTGATCTTGATGAAGATTGATGAATTTTGATGAAAGTTTTATGTGATTTGTGGTTTTGATCTATGAGAATTGAGAGAGAATTGAGAGAAAGTGTTTGTGAAAAATTGGTGAATTGAAATTATGAGAGTTCCCCTTTCATTTGTGAAGAGCAAAATGTTTATATATTGTCATCGCGAAATGTCCAAATTGCCCTCGATGCATCTCATTTTACCTCGTTTTTAAGGAAACCCGGTTCGTCTCTGAATTCTGGCACGAAACCAATGCCATTGTGAAGATGACCAAATTTGTGACTCATCACCGCGAGAATCACCTCAATCCGAATAGCGATGAAGAAAATACGCCCGTTTGAATAACGAGAAACGCCTATTCATCTGGTGCGACTGTGCAGAATTTTGTGTGTACCGCTCAAAGAACTCGATAAAACCCTATCTTCGGCTCAGAATTTGAACAAGCATGTGTGACGAAGAATCAAAGCTAATGTAATTTCTGAGAGAATTCCGCCGGAATGGACTTCATATAATAAAAATCGGAGAAGTTATGAATTTTTGAACTCGGCGCGACACACTCGAAAACACGCTTTTTCCCGAAACAACACGACGATCCTTAAAATTCTGGGAATTCTCCATGCATAATTGGCCTTTGGTCCGAACATATGAAATCTTGGTAATGATGATACGGAGCTCCAGTTAAAATTTCAAGCGAATCCGACGAGCGGATTAGGAGATACGAATTTTCTGAGATTTGAAACCCTACATTCAACACTATTTTTCACTGCGAAACCGCAAGTAATTTGCAAATTTGACGACCTTCCTCAAAGAATTGGCTTCCGATCCGAACACGAAAGTTGTAGATATCATCGAAACCGTGGGGATTTCGCGGGAACTTAGCTCATATCACCTTCCAAATAGTATTTGTGAATTTTCTCGTACTTTCACTGTTTTAAACCATTCTTCACACTTTACTTCCTTAACATCTCAAGAACTCTTTATTATTTTTCTTCAATTTTTGAATGACGAAATAAACGTCCTTATTAACTTATAGCTCAAATAAAGAGGGCAAATTTTGGGGTGCAACAGTATGCAAATTAAATAAGTATTTGTATGGATTAAAACAGTCTCCTAGAGCTTGGTTTGAAAAATTCACTCAGTCCATGAAGAAACAAGGGTACATTCAAGGACAGGCTAATCACACCTTATTCACAAAGTTCTCCCATGATGGGAAATTGGCTGCCCTGATTGTATATGTTGATGATATTGTCCTTACTCGAGACGATATAGTTGAAATGGCAAGAGTAAAAGAAAAATTAACAGTAGACTTTGAAATCAAGGACTTAGGATCCATGCGATATTTTCTTGGTATGGAGGTTGTTCGGTCAAAGAAGGGTATTGTGGTTTCACAGCAGAAATATATTCTAGACTTATTGAAAGACACAGGAATGAGTGGATGTCGTCCTGTAGATACCCCTATGGATCCTAATGCTACACTTTGGGGAGAAGGTAGTGTTCTTGTTGACACTGGAAGATATCAAAGATTGGTTGGAAAACTGATTTATTTGTCACACACCCGACCTGATATTGCTTTCTCAGTTAGTGTAGTAAGTCAATTTATGCATTCTCCTTACGAGGAACATCTTGAGGCAGTCTACTGGATACTGAGATATTTGAAGGGAAAGCCTGGTAAAGGCTTACATTTTTAGAAAGCTAGTGAAAGAAATGTGTCTATCTTCACGGATGCTGATTGGGCAGGCTCAGTCACTGATAGAAGATCAACCTCTGGATATTGTACTTATATTTTGGGTAATCTTGTGACATGGAGGAGCAAGAAACAAGGAGTTGTAGCAAGAAGTAGTGCAGAAGCTGAGTTTAGAGCTATGTCTAAAGGTATTTGTGAAGGGTTATGGATCCTTAGAGTCCTAGAAGAACTTAAGATGAAAATTGAGCTTCCATTAAAATTATACTCTGACAGTAAAGCTTCCATTAGCATAGCTCATAACCCAGTTCAACATGACAGAACCTGTAACACCCTTCTAATCCCCGCGGAAAATAATAAATTAATTCAGAGTAAAACATGAAAACAAGGGTGCCACAATTCCAATTAAAACAAATTTATTATAAATCCATTGTCATGCTTTCACTAAGGAACAATTCAACATAATACATAAACATCTCATGTTAACACAACGGAAAATTCATCATACGGATAAGCATAACATCATCTATGCAATATCCCACAGAATTAATACAATAACAACACGATAGAGCATCATCATAGACTCTAAACTAGCGTTCCCCCAGTGTTACAATATCAGAGCATGACACCTGGCGCTACTCTAATACACTGACTTATGAGGTAATCCTCACCAAGTCGAAAGCAGCTATCCTCAATCTGAAAATGTCAACAGTAAGGGTGAGTCTCATTACAGTTAACAAATGTTATTGCATCTTAAATAACAACACATCATAGTTATATTATTCACCCAATTCCATTATATTCAGATTATCAGGAACATCTATCGTTTACACAAACATCAACAGAACACGTCTTTCACACAGACGTTCATATTCAACATTAATTCAACAAAACACGCAATTAACACATCATCAATATTTACAACACTGGAATACTTCCAATCATGTTATAAAAGTATGCATATGTATGAACTGACACTATGCATGTGGTACCAACCTCATCAAGCACAGATTCCACACAATGGGAATCATGCCCTTCACTGATCCAATCCAACACACCCTTATGGATACAGTATCATCATTGCACATGAATGAATGCAACATATACAACATACTTATACCATCGTCAAGTCTAATGAGTAACATCGTCAAATACTCATTTCATCATCATCATCAACATCATTATTATCATCATAGTATGTTTATATACATTAACATCATTCAAATACAGTCAATCATCATCCTAATCATCATCATTAAATAACATACATGTGTCCACATTAATCATCATCATTAACAAGAAGAACACACATGTATCCACATCATTCCAACACAACTCAATCAACATCATATAATTCTCAACAAATTATCACATCATAATGTTTTTCAAAACAACATCTTATATTGTCACATTTCATCATATATGTCAACAATACACCATCCAATTAAACAAATCGTCACATAATTAATATTTCAACATAGCATGTATTTAACATATCTCATCACATATATGTACGATACATAATTCACCAAGAAATAAAATCATATTTAAAAATAATTGGATTCAGATCTCATTTCATCATTTAAACACGTAGGCTATCTCAAAAGATTCATCGTGCTCGAAACGGCACTAAAAACGGACCTACGGTTCGAAAGTTACACATCATTTAACTTTTCAAGAAAACAATTATCGCTACAGCACGCGGCGCAACCAAGACTTGCGGCGCGACCTGAACCACACAAACACGTTCGCGGCACCAACCTATGCACGCGGCGCGAAACGAGAAAACAAGTACGCCTTCGCGGCGTCAACACATGGACGCGGCGCGACCTGAGCGTATCACAACTTCTTGGAAATCTGCCCAACGGTTCGCGGCGCAAACAGAGGTTCACGGCCCGACCTGGTGATTTCACAGACTTTCGGGTCTGCGTCAGATCCTGCGATCTCACCCAATCTGAGTCCAAAATTGACTCTAAACATCATATACAGGCAGTTAATCATCAATTGCATCATTATTCATCATCACACATCAAAACAACACATAATCAATCAATAATCCATGCAATTTTCATCAATTCATAACCTCCCCAAACCTAACATATAATTTAATTGACTCAACAACATCCCTAATCAATATTATTATCTAAGAACACGATAATAGATGATAATCGGAGAGTCCCCCCTTACCTTAGCCAAAGATTCTTGATTGGTTCTTTTCCTCTTTGTTCCTCTTCACATACCAGCTTCCCAATCTCTCATCTCCTCTGCTCTGCTTTTCACGTTCCTTTTCCTTATTCCCAATTCTTATTATTTTATAAAATAAACATTAATTGGAATAAGACCTTTACTAACATAACACCCCCTCATTCTTTAACATCACACATGGCCCAACACCATAAACCATCCTTTTCCAATTAAATTCTACATATCACCAATAATTCTAATTATTAACTAAATTTCCATTTAAATTAAAAATTAAAATATACGAGTGTTACAACTCTCCCCCACTAAAAGAGTTTCCGTCCTCGAAAACATACCTCAAGTAACCAGCTCGTATAAGAGTCCTTCACTTGACTCTCTAGCTCCTAATCAACATTACCATCAGTCAATCCTCAAAATCCATCTGTCATAACCAATAGGAAACATGTTTCATACATTCAAATCCCAGTTCTTACGTCGCATTTGACCCTCCAAAAGTATACCACTCATTATATCTCCAAAAAGATTAGCAACAATAGAACATAGGTACAACCTATACAATACGCTCCTCCACCGAGTAATACAATTACACAATCCATAGTGTGATCATACTTGATCAACAATGCAGTAATGAATTCCATCTACCAAGCATACCAACCTGAGACACACTCTTTCATCTGAGCGATAAAATAATACTTACACTTTTCACCAACTGCTTCCTTCAAGAAACTCAGTATTCATATTCCTATACTATTGAATTCCAATTATCTGGCTCCTCTTAAGTCACACCATCAATTATCCAGCACTTTACATTCCGCTTTTTCTGCAATACTCTGATTACTCATCACAATCATCTATACTAAATAGCTTTATGAGTTTCACCCGATTCCGACTCTCTTTACTCATTCATCCAAGAATCATTCCTCATCATTCATGGTACTAAACTACCACTTAGAAATCCTTACTCGCATCCAACAAAAACCAATTCCTGATTTACTTCCTCTATTTAAACATCCTAACCATCAGAATAAGTACACACAAGTAATTATAATCACGCTCATCAGCCTCAATATACCATTGCTTACCAAATAGCTCAACCGAGTCCCGCTCTCTACTAAGAATCAAATCAATTTCTCCCTTCATAGAGTATAATTCCTCATTATATCTGGAATCTACAATAACCCCTTAACAACAACACAAAATTATTACAACATCATATAGCATCAACTCTTCGTTTTAATTTCGCCGAATACATACTCGTTAACTACGTACAACCGTAATAACATATTCATCATCTCGGCAATTATTCAAAAGAGTTATAATTCTTCGACACGACATCCTTACATCCACTGGATTCTAAATCCAACATATCGATTGATACATATTCTCTATGTAGGCTTCCGACATATTAATTCCTTACTTCCCGCGAGTAGTACTCATAACACTACTCCACATCACACTTTCGCTGCGCGAATCTGATTATCCGTCTTAAGTCATTTTTCCATCATGTTGCACTCTTTCATATTCACTTCTTCATAAGTTCACACCACATAGGTGTCGCACGCTCGCGAAAAATGAACAGAGTCGCCACCAATATATTTATCCCATAAGGGAAAGGAATATCAGAAAACCTAACAAAGGAAGGAACCAGGTCTTGCGACCAGAGAATCAAGGTACGGGAGTCGGTTACGCAAGGGGAAGGTATTAGCACCCCTCGCGCCCATCGTACTCGATGGTATCCACCTATGTTTGTTTCTATCTAAAGGGTGTATAACTATGTCTATGTCTAAATGCGAAATGAATGCAAAATGTAGGGAAAATAAAGAATTATACTCGCACGGGCCCTACCCCGCTGCCTACGTATCCTTTTCAGGAATCAGAGTTACCGTAGCTCGGCTCACGATTTTCTGTTTGTTTTTGTGTTTTTTAGTTGGGCGGCGTTAACGCTCACGCTCTTGCATAAGGGATCGCCTAGGATGCAATGGAGCGGAGATAACTTGCCCTTAAGAAAAGAAAAAAGAGATTGGTTTGTGTCTTTTAGGGTAATTCCATGGTGGCAAGAACCTACTACAAGGCTTCGCACCACTTCCTTACTTTGTTTTAAATCTGACAATTTATTAGTGTTTTAAGTGTTTTTGGTTGGTGTTTTTTTAAGGGAATTTGTTTGTGACTCAAATCATACCAAAAAGAGTTTTGTTTTGCATATTTAGAGAACGCACATCGAGGCCTACGCCACAATCGTTTCTCTAAATAACGGTTAAGAAATACATCGAGGTTTCACACCTCCATCATTTCTTCTCCGCTAAGTAAAGGAGATACAAAAAGAGTTTTTTGTGAATATTTAGAGAATGCACATCGAGGCCTACACCACGATCGTTTCTCTAAACAACGGTTAAGAAATACATCGAAGCTTCACACTTCAATCATTTCTTCTCCGCTAAGTAGGAAAGAACATACATCGGGGCCTACACCCCAATCATTTCCTTCCTACTATGAAATATAGTAACGGTATGATCTTCATCGATATTTATTAAGTATTTTAAAAGTTGAAAGGGAAAAGAATGAAAGAAGGGAACTATTTCTAAATCTAGTCTAAGTTGTCTATACAAGGGATTTAAAATGAAAAAACTATACAATTTATTAACAACAAAAAACTATACATGGAGTAGGTAAATGAAAATCAATATGCGACAAATAAAATTGAGAATTATAGCAAACAAATGATATTCACAAGCACACATACATCTATTAATTCCATACAAAAATCGAGACTAAAAATTAATTCCTAAATCTATTAACGAGTTTATTTACAAAGAAGTATTAAACAAAACGATTCAAACCTATGGTAAAAGATGATTAATTAAAGGTTTTAAAACAACTAAAAGAAATTAACAAAAATCATGACAATTATTCTCATAACCTAAAATGTCTATGAACAAATTTTTATGTATTTTTTATATTTGGAAGAAGAATTATGAGTTAAAAGTAAGAGAAAACAAAATAAAAATAAAAATAAAGCCTAAACTGCAAGGGGGGGGGGGGTATTATTTATTTTACAATGAACTAAAATGCAGTTTAGAAACGGACTGGGCCTAAACAGGGAGGTGGAAACAACAATCTAGCGCTAAATCCCAACCTAGTAGCCTATGGTGTATTAGCATAGCAAGGGTGTGATTCTGAAAGTCCCAAGCCCATTTAACCTCGTGGCCCAACGCTACACTAACCCATTTGTTCATTTATTTCCACCATTATTGTATCAGCATTTGATTTTTATTTGGCAGCATGTGAAATTAATATGTAACGTGACATAGAACTATATCATCAATTGGTCATACCATACTTAAGTCACTAGATGACAAAACTATCACAACAGCCAGTCACAAGCTTGCATGTACTCATTCTAATCATATGAATACAACAAAAAAATTAAAAAGGGAAACCGACTCAATAGCCTCTTGCCACGTCGCGGCGGAGAGAAAGATAACACAAAATTCAGACGCCGGAGCTAGGGCTCCGGTCGTCTTCTCCGGTGGCCGCGCTCACTCATCCACCACGAAACGCCAGAAATGAAAGAAAAAATGGCACTGTCCTACTCGGATTTTAATGCCGAATCTAGATCCACTATTGATTTTAGTCTACAGTCGCTTAACCAACAAGAACGAACACAAAACGTATGCACTAATCTGAACTTCAAGAGCAAATAAAAGAGAGCGCTCCTCTTATCGTACCACAGCCATACATGGAGCTTATCATCAATGAGACTCATAAATCATTAGAAACATGCACTCGATTCAGCAGATGCAACACGCACAACCAAATACGCATTATAACTACGATGCTAAGAAGTTTTGGAAACACTTACCTGTTGAAGAAAATTTGATTGAATCTTCAGGGAGTCCAACAACTGCTCCTTTTCTTGATGATAAAATGAATGGTAGCGATGCAAGATTGATTTGTGATGATGCTTCGGTTGTTGCGATTACTTCTTGGAGCGTCGGAGATGATGCTCAGGAACTTGATGAAGGTTAAGCCATGGAGGAGATAATGGTTCAGTTTTGGAGATTGGCGATGGCTAAGGGTTGTTAACAGTTTGTTAGAGGTTGTTGCGATAGTGATGGTGGTATGGAGAAGATGATGATGGAGATTCGATGGAGGTGGAGGAGGTGGTTGTTGGTGGCGGAAGAGTGAAGATGATGAGAGTGATGGTGAAGGTTAGTTATGGAGATGGTAGTGGCAGGTTTGTTGTTGATTGATGAAGATGATGGAGATCCGAAGTGAAGAATGAAGGCTGTAATGGTGGTAGTTATGGCAGTTAGAACGGTTGGGGTTTGTTGATGGTGGTGGATTCAGTTAGGGGTTGTAAAGTTTGTTGGAGAATGATAAGAAGAAGAGAGAGTGGCGAAGATGAGTGAGAGTAGAGAGAGAATTTTGGAAAAAAATGAGAAAATATGAGAGTCCCCGATTTGTGAAAAGCTTTGTGTTTATATATGAGTGAGCATAACATAGGGAGTGTATGGGAGCTTATGGTATGGAACTTGTAGCTTAACATTTCCCCACAACTCAATGACCAAGGATAGGTATGCAAGGTAAGTCTTCAGGGGCTTTTTCACGTGTCATCATGGACTGCATGGCTTAGAGGGTAATGAGTAATAGCTTCTATGTTGCAGCCATGAAGTCGTGCCCATGCCTCACTTTGTGTGCCTATATCTTCCTCCATAAGACACCATTCATTTCAAACTCAAAAGCAACATGAAGAGGGCATATGATTGATGAGTTTTGATGTTTGAGAGTTGTAAAGATGGGGTCTGGAACTTGCTCGAAAATATACTCAAACATCACTTGGCATGGCTGATCCCATCTTGCACGCAGACTTAGGTTTTAGGTCGTATTCATGGCAGGGTTGTGGCTTGGTCAGGGCATGACTTTGAGTGCCTCCATCTCGCTCATAGCGTATTTGAAATTAGTGATCTTAGGCCCATCAGATAGAGGGCATGGCACGGAACATTTTGGCACCAAGTTTGATCCCAATAGAAGTTTATAGAGCCTTAAAATTGACCTCCAAATTGGCATCCTAGGTGTTTGACAAAATGCGCATGCGTGACTTGGATTTCTGCCTGGCCAGAAGCATGATCTTGGCATTGTGAGGATGCGACTTTGAAGACTCATAATTGGTTCAATACTCACCCAAATGGATTAATTATTGTTTTATTGTGTAAAGGGCATAGCAAGGAATGGATTCATGCTATGTTTGAATTTGTAGGATCCCTGAATTTCCATATAATTGGCTTCAAAGTTGGCACGCCACGTGCACGATGAAATGTGTTACGTATGACCAGAAATGTGCCCAGCTTCATGACTTGAACAAATGAAATTTCCCAATTTCAAACTCTCATATCTCTTGATCCAGGCTTCAAATGGAAAAGTGTTCAACTACAAAGTCGTTCTCCTCCATGAGAGGAACAACTTTGATGTTGTAAGTTTCCCCAAAAGGTTCCATTTGCCACGTGTAAAATGATGATGAAGTGGACTACTCACTAAAATTTTAAGAGCCAAAAATTTTCTAAGTACAAAACTTTCCTTTTTTTGATTATTTTATATTTTTGGCTACTTTTGTCAAACTCCCGATTTTATTCATTCCTCGACATTTCTTGACCGATTTTCCACCAAAAGTCGATATTCGAATAATTCTCCTGATTTTGACCCAAAAGTCAACTGTTCTGATTTTTCCGACTATTGATGAAATTCCCGATTAAATCTCCCCTACAAATCAACTAAACACTTCCACACAAGCATCATGCCACTTCTCTCCATAAAATCAGCTCTTGATCAATGTATTTGACCAAAAAGTCGACTGCGTTGACTTTGGTCAAGAAACCCTAATTCAGGATAATCAGATGAACATCAAGCTTGTACTTTTCAACCAATACCTTGAGTCGAGAATGAGAAAACCCTGATTTCAAAAGATCTTGGGCAAGATGATGACACCTCATATTAGGCTTCAAGTTTCTTCTTCTGATCAAGGACCAATGATATGGATGTATGCGATGGTATGACCTAAATGGATGTACGTTTATGAATTGCAAGCCAGATAAATAAGGGTAGGACAAATTTGGGGTATGACAGCTGCCCCTATTTAATCGTCTTAAACCTGAAGGTGAGATTGGCGCTAGCCTTTCGAACATTCGAGGTAGAAGAAGATTAAATATCAAGACCTGAAATTTGTCCTGAGATGGTGGTGTAGGTGTTATCTTTATTTTTTGTTTGATATCTGCTGGGGAAAGAGAATTTTGTTTTTGTTTTTCTGGTGGAAGAATTTACAGTGGGTAATGGGTTTGAATGGAGATAGCTTATAACGTGGTAGCGGTGCCGACACGGGGTTTTCAAAGAGAATGGTTGTATGAAACAATGATCGAAAGAAAAAGACCTCGTGCGATTTACGACTCAACGTCAGGACTGAAAGGAATAAGATCTCGTGGCGATCTAGGACTCAACATCGAAAGAAGATCTCGTGGCGATCAACTCGTCAACAGAAGAAAAGGGAATAAGATCTCGTGGCGATCTTATGACTCAACATCGAAAGAAGATCTCGTGGCGATCAACTCGTCAACAGAAGAAAAGGGAATAAGATCTCGTGGCGATCTTATGACTCAACATCGAGAAGATCTCGTGGCGATCAACTCGTCAACAGAAGAAACGGGAATAAGATCTCGTGGCGATCTTATGACTCAACATCGAAAGAAGATCTCGTGGCGATCAACTCGTCAACAGAAGAAACGGGAATAAGATCTCGTGGCGATCTTATGACTCAACATCGAAAGAAAATCTCGTGCGATTTTCCACACTTTGGAAAGGGATAAGATCTCGTGGCGATCTATGACTCAACATCGAAAGAAGATCTCGTGGCGATCAACTCGTCAACAGAAGAAAAGGGAATAAGATCTCGTGGCGATCTTATGACTCAACATCGAAAGAAAGTCTCGTGCGACTTTCCACACTTTGGAAAGGAATAAGATCTCGTGGCGATCTATGACTCAACATCAAAAGAAAATCTCGTGCGATTTTCCACACTTTGGAAAGGAATAAGATCTCGTGGCGATCTATGACTCAACATCGAAAGAAGATCTCGTGGCGATCAACTCGTCAACAGAAGAAAAGGGAATAAGATCTCGTGGCGATCTTATGACTCAACATCGAAAGAAGATCTCGTGGCGATCAACTCGTCAACAGAAGAAAAGGGAATAAGATCTCGTGGCGATCTTATGACTCAACATCGACTCGACATCGAGGGACAAAAGAAGACATTGTGTCAGACATTCATCAGAGATTGAAGATACCTCGCATCGGCACCGTGGTTGGAAGAGATTTGAAATGTAGTAGCAGATATCAATCGGAATTTGTAAGGACAACCTTTTGTGTGGGGATGTATTATTGTCTTGATTGAATGTTGATTTGTATTATCTGGCTTATGCTTTGTATGCATGTTTGAATTTTGATGCATGGCGTAATGCTCCATTTTGACGGATATGCTACGCTTTTGAGGATGCAATGTTATATGCAATGAGTACTAAATGCAGAGTGCCAAATAAAGGCATTAGTGAGGTAGACACTAGGGAGAATACCCTTGGCGTTAAGGACCATGTAGAGGTGCCAAAAGATATTGGACCTTGACTTGTAAGATGCACTTTTCTTTGACTTGAAGAATGGTTTCTGACTTCTCACCATGTGCCACTGCTTGGAGGATTTTCAGCTTGAGGAGATTCCCTCGATTCACCATGTTGGGGGTGAGAAATCCAGGTAATGAGCCTTGGTTAGGGAAGTAGGACGACTCCTAGGAGAAATAAACTCCTATGCTTGAGAAATGGAACGGACTCTCGGGAGAAATAAACTTCGTGCTTGGGGAGAGACCAAGGTTCCAGGAGAAATAAACTCCTATTAGGGAGAGGACAATAAAACTCAGGAGATCGTGCCCCAAGTTTCATGACCCATGAAGGAAATTGCCCCAGTGGATCCTTGGAGAGATTTGTCAAATCTCGACGTAACTGCCCCAGATTGGTGGAATTTGAGAGAGGTTAAACCTCGATTCAATTGCCCCTGATTAGTTGAATTTGAGAGAGATTCCTCGACTTGATTGCCCCTGATTAGTTGAATTTGAGAGAGATTCCTCGACTTGATTGCCCCTGATTAGGTATATCTTACTAGAATCCTCAATCTTTCTTTGTTTTGAAGTCAAACAACATGGAAACAACTTTACCACGCTCAACGGAGTCTTCAAAGTCTTCCCCTCAGGGTAATCAAAGAAAGTATTAATTGTTCATGCCCAACGGAGTTCTTTGGATAGCTTGCCCCTTGGTGGTCAGCATTTGGGATGATTGGCTTTTACTCCTCGGAGTTCTCAAGTCTCTTGTACCTTGACATGATCAAGTTACTCACTGATTCTGATCTTTGAAAATTTCCTTGATGTTAAGTACATATTTTGCATGCAAAAGAATGTTAATTCTAAGAATGATAATTCTAATGCAAAGCCTATGTTAGTCTTGAAGTTTAAAGAAACTTTTTGTGGAATGAGGTTGCGACCTCTTGTGAATGGATCACTAGTCGACACAACCTCAATTTTTGCATATGGAAGATAAAGCAAGCATACGATACCAACATGGATATGAGTTACGCTTCATTGGGATTCAGTTAAATGTTATCTCATCAGAGTGCGCTTTCAAAATAAACCCTACTTCAATTAGGACTTTTAAGGGTTGTAACTTGGCCAGGTTCACGGTTTTTAGAAAACAAAGGATTTTTAGGCTCAAAATTATTTGTACCCACCCCCTTCGTGATGTTCTCCATTCCTATGTTCAGTTAACTCGACACGAGTGTTCATCCCTCATAAGGAATTTGAAATGGTTGAGGAATCAATGGGGTTCTTTGGACATGGCGGTCGCTCACCTTTTATTCTTCTGATTCATTATCACACGACTTTGTTCTTGCTTGGCAATTTCATCATCTTTTCCTTTTGCCATTTTCTTTTCGTCTTATATTTTCATTATTTTTTCGCCATTTTTTTTTTGCTCTCTTTTTTCTTTTGAACAAGTCGTGTGACCTCGCATTATCTTTGATTCGTTGGAGGTGATTGCGACCGCCTCACTCCTTTGATTTGATGAAGGATTACCATTGTGGCATCGTCATCTCTCGATCTCTTGATGGAATAAGGATAATCATTGCGGTCTTGACATTCCTCAACCTTTTGGAGGATAACCATTGTTGTATCCTTAGATGCATACCCTTTTGGTGAGTTTTGAAAGCTCGATCAAGTTAAATGAACACTACCCGGCCCCAAGGTTAAAATAAGGGTTTTTATGATTAGAAAAGAAACTTCTGCTTCAAGGCTCAAAGGGGTTAACGAGGGTCTATCTCCCTTATATCTCCGGTGTTTGGGGATTTGAAATAATGCCTGTACATCCTCAGTAGGGTTTCATTCAAAAACACACGATTAGAGATTTTGCATTTTTATTTTTCATCATTCTCCCTCAGCTTTTTGCCTAAGCAAGCGATTAGTAAAGTTGGTATCGTAATGCCAAAATATTATATGAGTGAAAACGAATGGATTTCTTCAAGACAAACATAAACAATGTATTATGATTTTCATTCAGAAATTAACAAGTTTTTACATGCAATCAGTGCTTAAACAAACAATGAAATGTTACAAGTGAGAATGCAATAAGGAACTAAATGAATGCCATTGTTGAGGAGACTTGACTCCGTCTGGACTTGTTGAGCTTGAATACTTTCTGCAGTTCCTTCCAAACACTTCAGATTACTTCAAAAGAGAACTCCAACGAAGTCACCCATGAGTCGTAAACTTTTGTCTTGCTTTAGGGATTCGAGCAATGCGAGTGATGCAATGCTCAAGATAAGAGTACGTCTTGCTTATCCCTCGTGCGGGAGCCCCAAGCATAGTTGCTAGAGTAGTAATCGCCATCATAAACGGGAAGAATCTTGTATGATCATCAACTCAAGAGAGCTACTTGTGGTGAAGAAGACCCAATACTAGAATCTTAACCAATTGTGATTCCAACAAACAAGGAAACGAATGAGCACAAGGCAATAGAACCACATCAATTTGTTTCTCATGTTCTTCTTGTCTCTGTTAACTAGCAAGGCCACTGAGAAGGAGATCATGAGAAAAGGCAACTGATATATGAAGTAGAACCTTGAGAATGAGAAGCATTGTGAAGAACACTCTTGATTATCACACGGAAGAAGATTCTGACGAAGTCATCCAGGAATTTGTAATGCTTTTAGGGATTCGAGCAATGCGAATAATGCAATGTTCAAGATAAGAGGGCGTCTTGCTTATCCCTCGTGCGGGAGCCCCAAGCATATTCATTGAAGAAGTATTTGTCATCAAACATGGAGGAACCTTGCGTAGTCACCAAACTTAGAGATGCTACATGTTGTAAGGAAAGACCAAAACACCAACTGAAACACCAACCTCCACGGATACAACTGAGCATAAGAACCTTGAGAATGAGGGATGCTTCTACATAACATCTTGATTACTACTTGAAAGAGATTCTGACAAAGTCATCCAGGAATTTGTAATGCTTTTATTATTATCATACCAACCAACTCAGACAAGGAAGTAGTCTTCAACAAAATAGGGAATATTGAAGTGAGAATACGGAAATGATGATTGCCAATGTTGAGGAGCCTTGACTCCATTTGGGCTTATTCTTCTTTTTTTTTTTGTGATACTTTCTGGAATACGGGCATTCACTTATTCATGAACTCTTCGTTTTATGCGCAGGCCATTCGGAGTGAATGACATTACTTTGGAGTCAATGAGATCTTGGACTTTGTGTTTCAAAATATTACAATCCTCAGTTGAATGTCCAGATGTCCCAGAATGGTACTCACACCTTGCATTTAAGTCATATCCTTGAGGAATTGGTATTGGAGGGGGCTTAAACTCTCTTAGTTGGACCAAAGAATCCTTGAGCAAATGAGAAAGCAGCTGACTATAGGTCATAGGAATTGGGTCAATCCTTCTTGGTGGTCTCCTTGGCATTTGTGGACCCTGCTGATGACAATGATTCCAGTACCCATTCTGTTCAGGTGTCTTCCTCTTTTGATTTGGCTGTGAAACAAATGGAGACTGATGAGGTGGGAAACCTGGAACCCAAGATGGTGCATTATGCTTCTGATTTGAAGTAGATCTGACATAGAAGTATGAATCAACCTTTTCTTCCACCGCAGTTGGAACCCCATTTCCTCGAACAAACATACCCTTGGGGGTGAACAAAATCACTTTTGAATCAATGAGATCTTGAATTTGCTGCTTCAGCGCCCTACAATTCTCAATATCATGACCAGGTGCCCCAGAATGGAACTCACATCGAGCATTGGCATCAAAGGTGGGGGGAGGCTTTTCAGGCGTAGCCAATTCTCGTAGCTCAATCAACTGAAGCTCCAGCAAACGGGGAAGTAACTGAGCCTAAGGCATCAGGATAGGATTGAGAATTCTCTGAGGTATCTTAGGCTTTTTCCCACACATTTGGCCTCCTTGAAGAACAGATTGGCATGGAGGTAATGGCACATGGAGTTGAGGAGGAACTTCCTGAGGTATTCCATGAGTGGGAAAGGATCCTACTGAAGAGAAGGGATCAACAACTTCTGTTGCAGCAGTAGGAACAACATCCCCTTCCTTTCTTAGTACCTTTTTCAGAACTTCCATGACCAAACTCACTTGAGTCTTCAACTGACTGTTTTCCTCTTTTAGTGCACCCTGATTATGGACCAATTCTTGCATTTCCAACATAAGATGACCCATTTGTTCCCTCATCTCATCCATTTCCTCACGGAGTTGTTCCATAGTTGATCTTGGAGTTGTGGCAGTGAGAAGTCAAATCTGTTGTTGATCTTGAAATCTGGATAGAAATGGTCCCATAAGTCTTTGAAAGAACCATGAAATGCATGATAGTATGAATGCATGTTTCATTTATGAGAGATCCTAAAGTCTTTTCACACACTTTCATTCTTCTTTTTTGGAATTAAAGCTTCCTTTTTTTGTATAGAATATCTTTTCTTTCTTTTTTGCTTTTCTATTTCCTTTTCTTTTACATATCTTTTCTTTTCTTTTCTTTTCTCTTTTTTTTTTTTGGAAATAGACTTTAGGATCTTTCATAAATGGAGTGGACAAAGCAATAATGTTATGCGATGCAAAAGCATGGGATCCTCGGTCCATATAATCTTAGTAACCACTGTACAAACTTCTGAATAACTGATACAGGTCAAATATCACAGAATCAAAGGTCCGACACCTTTTTGAATACCAGGAAGACCAATAGTCACCAACAGTACCTGTCATGTATATCCCTCCCCACTCACAGGTGAATCTAGGTCAGGGTAGGTCAAAAAAGCCAACAGAGGATTGAAAGTAGGCGTAATCATACGATATTGCCTCTTTCAACCAAGCTCTGTCCGTGGATACATGATCGGATCAATCAGACATACGTCTTCTGTCCGTCATGGCCACTCTATTCCTAGTTCCTAAGGTATCACTCATGGCCTGGGTATTGGGCCTTTTACCTCATAGAACATCCCACCCAACCTGCAAAATAGAACAGAAGACCCCAAGGAACACAGAATATAATCCATATGCATGATGTGCAAGCAGAAATAAACATGATATGCAAGCATATATAAAAAATGTAAACACATAAATAAACAAAGAAACACCCAATAAAAGAAACAAACAAAGGCTAGGATCGACTTGCTTAGGTGTTCCCCAGCAGAGTCGCCAGCTGTCGCACGCTCGCGAAAAATGAACAGAGTCGCCACCAATATATTTATCCCATAAGGGAAAGTGTCGCGGGCGAAAAATCGTTTTGTTCCTCTTTTTTGTGGATGAGACACCTGATGCCTTCTTTGGGCTCGAGTGCTCAAAAAAATGATTTTTCTTTTGTACTGACCAAACTTTTTATTGTTTCCAAAGTAGGAAAAGGAAAAAAGCTGCAATAACCTAAAAAGTGGGGGAGAGATTCCGGGTAAGAGGGTTGGTTATACGAAGGGAAGGTATTAACACCCAACGTATCTATAGTACTCTATAGGTTTCTTTGTTTTGTTTATTCCATTCTTGTTGTGGTGGAGGTTCTTGTGAGATAGGTGGGACCTAAGGTGTTTGTTTGATTATGCTCGCAAAGATCATCGCGATCCTCTGCATACATATCCCTTAAAGGGAATCAGAGCATCTGTAGCTCGGGGTCTACGGGTGCTAAGGTTTGAATGGTTTCTTTTTGTTTTGTTTTGCTCGCCAAGGATCGACCTTGTGCCTACGTATTCTCAAAGGGATGTTGAGAAAGTCAGAGCAATCGTAGTTCCCACTTATGCTAGTGGAAGCAAAGGAAAATAGACAAATGTCGTCTAAATGCTAGATGTATCTAATCTATATCATCACATACATCTGTTTGATTTTGTTTGAAAATCTTTTCATTATAAGCCCGGGGCCATGCCACTTAGGGTGCTTAGAATGATAAAGATGTTTTTGTGTTTAACCAGCCTTGTGGCAAAAGTTTCAATGAAGTCAGCCTTGTGACAAAAACTTTGATTAATCAGCCAGCCTTGTGGCAAAAGTTTCAATGAAGTCAGCCTTGTGACAAAAACTTTGATTAATCATCCAGTACGGTGGTAAAACAGTTTGATTGATTAGCCAGCCTTGTGGCAAAAAAGTTTGATTTTTGATTGATTGATTGTTTGTGATGATATAGAAGAGATACTCCTAGCATAGAGATGAAAAATGTCTAATCTCCTAGGGTATTTGATTTGGATATTGGGGATGCTTATAAGAAGCCCGTGGGTCCTTGTACGAAGCCCAAGAGGAGGCTATCCGAGGGTCCTTGCATTGTAAGCCCAAGAGGAGGCTATGGGAGGGACAATCCAGGGTCCTTGCATTGTAAGCCCAAGAGGAGGCTATGGGAGGGTCACTCGTTTGTACAAAGCCCAAGGGGAGGCATGGTATAGTTGGTTTGAGCTCTTAGAGCGATTTCACCGGGAAACCATACTCTATGTCCTAACCTAAACTAGGGAGATTCTTTGCACGAAGCCCAATAGGAGGCTATGGGGAACCTAGTGTTATACTAAGTTGAACAAGCACACATATCACACATATGAACAAACATGAACAAGTACATGAACAAATATGAACAGTTATACATAGATGACAAAGTGTGTGTATATAATGGAGTTTATGAAGGAAATATACCTGTAAGCATGATCCATTTGTATACACAGGGCTCGGGACTTATACTCGGGGAGAAGTCCACTTGAGTTTATTCAAAGCTATGTAAACAGGTATTTACAAAAGGGCTTGGGACTTATACCTACATGGAGGCCCATGGTATATTTGGGAAGATTTAAAGAAAACCTTCATTTTTGGATTGGTATTCAAAGTTAAAAACAAATTGATTGAGATATGTACAAAAGGCGTACAATGAAATACCTAATTTCATGTACTGGAATGGGTATGTACAAAAGGGGCTTGGGACTTATACCTACGTGGAGGCCCGTGTTTATTTACAAAACATGGTTGATTATTTTCAACAGACGCGAGGTTTGAAAAATTGTTTGAAAGTTATTGTTTTGAAAGAGTTTTCTGTACAAAGAAAAACTGTAGAAAAAAGGAAAAAGGAGTGGGTCTTATACTCTCTAATATTCGAGAGGCCCCTGTTTTATTTTCATAAAACAGGGTGGATGGTTTTGAAAAAAAGATGTGAGATTTATTGTTTTAAAAACTGTTTGGAAGTAATTTGGAAACAGTTTTCTGTTTAAAAAACTGTACAAAGAAAAAGGGACTTATACTCTCTAATATTCGAGAGGCCCCACATCGTTCTGAAAATCAATTGATCAAATAAAAAGATTTAATCAATAGTTTCTTTTGAAATCAAAAAGAGATGGTTTATCGTTTTTTTGAAAAGAATTGCGATCGCTTGTTTTAAAACGATTTGAAATTGAAAGAAATCAAATTAATCAAGATAAACAAAAAGATTATGCTTAATTAATACCTAAATGATTAGGGCTTGCTCAAAAAATATTTACAAGTGTTTTAAGTTTAAAGATTAAATGAAAAAACAATATTCAAAGCATTTAAAAACACTAAAAAATGTATCATTTTAAACCTAATTAAAAGTGTGTTAAATAAATATTTTTTGATTTTTTTTTGATATTCATGAAATTCATATGTTAAATAAGAAGTGTGCAAAAAATGAATAAAAAATGAATTAATTTGATTGGTCAATGAATTAATTGAAGTTGTGTAAAAAATTGAAAAAAAACAAGTGATAAAAAGATGGTTTTGGCCCTCATGAGTGTTGAACTCGTGACCTTAAGGTTACTACTCAAAAGTTTAACCAACTGGACCACGCGCGTGGTCTGATAATCATTTGCAACGAGTTGTATATATTTTGAATCAAGTTTGTAAAATCAATTTCAAAAAAAAGGCGCCAAGAACACAAACCCTATCTGAATTTGAAAAATCTGAAAACTGGATTGTTTGGATCAAGTGAATAGCCTAACTTGCTCGATTTTGGACGAGGAACATGATGGTACCATTTAATTCCATTTATTTTCACTCTAGGGCCATTGATTCTCTGATGAACACGAAGAACCCTAATTCTATAATTCACTCTGAAATTGTGTATAGTTGATGAATTATGAAATTGATTGAGGGCTATTGATCAGTGATAGTGCAGAAACAAGATGGTAAACCAGTTTTTCATTTATGATGCATGTATGTATGAGTTTGAAGTTGATAGGCACTTACCTCAAAAATGCCAAAGCTGGAGATCGAATTTTGCAGTAGAGGAGTTCCAGTTGTTATTTCTTGATCTAAACACCTTCAGTGGACCTTATGGAACATGTTTGGATGCTTAGAGCAGTTTGAATTCACCTGAGCATGGCCATAGTACCCGATCTGCAGTTGCTTCAAGTATGAATCAAGCTTGGTGATTATGAGGTTACAGATCATATGTGAGTGCTTGGATAGTTCATATGTGATGTATGGATGATGTTAGAAGTGGTAGTTTGGACAGAATTGAGCCTGAACAAAAATTGGCATGATAAGTCTCATGTTATGCATATTTGGAGGTGAGATGATGATTTTGAGTTTTCAGGTGTTTTGGGGTGTATGAGTGATTCAGACACATCATATATGACATTTAGAAGTTGTGGGAAGCATCACTTTGTTCAGAACTTGCAAGGTTTGGAGGTTGAGTTTTCTACCTCACTTTGAAACACATGACTTGTAATTCAAGAAAGAAGAGAGAAAACCTATAATTGTGAGGTTTTGGTGTGATTTGCAATGAAGTTTGGACCTCTATTTATAGGCCAAGAGTTCTGAATGCAGAGCTTTGCAACTTGCTTCAAAGTTTGGTGATTTGGCATTTGGAGATAAAGTGGAATCTTCACATTAAATGCAAATGGTTAAAGTAACTAAACCATGGTTATTTTTCTAAGCTTCTTATCTCTTTCCATTCTGATCTCAAACCAGAAAATATCTATCAATTATTGCATTGGTGTGTCATCACTTGGATCATTGGCCATATAGTATAGAAACTTAGTGAGAATGGCTTGAAATTTCATGCTTAATGACCTCTAATGTCAAAATTCAAAACCATAGCTATGCTCCATATTTTTTCATGCTCTTGGACATTTTGGAAAGCTCATGTTACACACTTCAAAACCCTAGTTGAAAGTTTCTTCAAGACCTTTAAGGAAATGGGTGAAAAAGATCCATGAACTTTGAAGAAAATGAGATTTTAAGTGAATTTTTCAAAAGATGCCAACTTTGAAGCTTCATATCTCTTAAATGGTTGATCTTATGGAAAAAAATTATATGTGTCAAAGTTGTTTATTGGATCAAAATCTACAACTTTCATGTTGGAAGTTTTTTTCAGTTTGTAGGTGAAATTTTGAGTTATTCCCTTTCAAAGTTTGGAAAAAACCATTGAAAAACACTTAGAAAATTTTCTAAGTATGGAAAGTCAAACTTTGACTTTTTGATTCTTGATTGATTTTCTTGATTTTTCTTGATCAAATGACTTCTCATATCATATATTGATGATTTAAAACTTCAAAAGTCATGGTTGACCAAAATTCCCAAAAGTCAATGGTGATCTTGTTGAGTTGACTTTTTCAGACGAATCGCGTTTCTGGAGATTTCAAATGAAACAGGCTATCCTCACCATATGAATGGTATGAATGGATCATATTGAAGCATTAGAGGATATTGAGCCATGGTTTGAGTTGGTGCACCATGTCCTGATTAAAAAGTCAGTTATTCAGTGAATTAGGTCAAAAAACCCTAATTGTCGACCTGATGAAATTGATGACTGTGGATCTTGAATTAAGACACAATCTTCATTGGATATTGTCATAGGGATTATTTGAAGATGATTGAAACCTTTGATTGACTTCCTGGGGATTTTTAGGGTTTCCCAAATGTGATCCCTGATTTCAGTCCCTGATAGTTCAAAACCCTGATCTGAGGATTTGTCTGATCAATCTTTGTGTAGGAGATGTCTTTAGCTAATGGATTAGGTCAAAATGATGCACTTGGGGTCTTGATATCATGTCCCAAGTCATTATGTCAAATTCTGAGTAAAAGTCAAGAGTATGTTGTCTTCAGTCAAAACCCTAATTCAGTCGATTCAGAGCCTTTGAGCTAAATGAAATGACTCCCTGAGGACCAAATGTTGATTGTTGATGAAGATGATTCATTTGAGATGAAGGGAGAACAAAACCCTAATTGATTGTTGCTTGTACTGATGAGTGATTTCTTGTTTAAACCCTGCTGAGCACAAGTAGCAAACACAAGCTATGCAATTTGTTAGAGATGCAAATGATGCATATGCTATGATATGAGGTGGTATCTTAGGTCAAAAATTGGGGTATGACAGATGCCCCTATTTAAGTTTCTTCAACCTGAGACATGAAGATTGAAAATCTTTGTTTTGATAGGGTGGAAGAGACTTAAATATCAGAAGACGCGAATTTTGGACCTAAGATACCAAAATTGCGAATGATGCAAGGATATATTTACCGAGGGGATATCAAGAACTGACTCCACTGGGGAAAAGAGATTGGGAAGGATGCCTCAATCCGTTTTAGGAAGAGAATCCGTTTTATCAGGAAAGCAAGTGTATGCTTCACCTGGGAATGATAGTTTTGTAAGAAAAGCTTACCTATCGACATTATCGACTATCAGCTTGGGGATAGACTTGTTTAATAATGCGAAGGTGAAAGGTATGAAACTGTATTACCGACTACCAGCATTGTGATAGACTTGACAAGGTAAAAAGAGTTTCAAAGGTTCGGTTAATATTACCGACTATCAGCCTTGTGATAGACATGTTTAATAATATAACCAGAACAAAAAGTTACCGACTACCAGCCTCGTGATAGTGGTTTTGAAGACATGATCAATTATCAGCCAAGTGATAAAATGATCTCGGAGACTTTGCTAGGGAAATTACTGGTTATTCAGCCTTGTGAACAGTAATAAGGCCCTGATTGTCAAATGGTCTTCATGATTGATTTCCTTGAGAGGAAATTTTTGAAAGAGACATAAGCTGCTCGGATGATGAGGCTATTGCTTATTGTCTGTTTTTTTTCACGACTCTATTTGAGGAATCGGAATTTGAATCTCTGGTAAAGACAAGGTTCTAACCAAGAATGAATTGGAAAGAAACAGTCAAACAAGACTTTGTGCCCAATGAGGAATGAACTCAAAATGGGATTTTCTCCTTCGTTTTGAGAGGAGAAAACTAAAGCAACCTTCTTCCACGAGGAATGATCTCAGTGGGGAACTGGAGAAAGAAGATTTTATTTCTGCTTATGGGTGACAACCTACTTGGAGAGATGACACGCCCATACTGTTTCTTTTTTCTTTTTTTTCTTTTTGAGGATAGATATATCCCAAACAAGCGATTATTGAAAAATGCGAGAATGCATAAATGATGCAAATATGTATGAATGATGAATGTCATGAATGTCGCATGCATACTGACGATACTGACAGACAATGAAGTATATACTGGAGAAGGACCGACGTCGCAATACAACCAGATACTTGGCAAATGTTCTTCAACACGGTGTAGATAACACAGGTGATGAATGATGCTGCGTGCTTTCAACTTCTCTGGGGATGATAAGCATCTTTTCTTATTGAGATGGAAGAACCTTTTCACTGGAGATGGAAAATCTTCGTCACTGGGGATAAAAGACCTTCTTCACTGGGGATAGAAGAGTTTTTTTACTGGGGATTTAAGAGCTTCTTTACCTCGAGGGGTAATTGCTTCAAGAATTCTTTTCTGGGACAAGAATACCGTTGTCTCATTATCTTCTTTTTGGGAAAACAAACAATTCTGAAGGATAATCTTTGGTTCATCCTATGGAGATAGTTGTTGATGTTCCTTCTGTTGTTCACAACTCAAAGGAAAATTTCGCTTTTATTTTGAAAAAGGAAAGTAAATTCATTTAAAACTTTTTTTCTTTTTTTTCAAAAATGAATAACACAATTAAAGCGTCATTTTGCAAGCTGAAAGAAATTAGAGATTGCAAACAAATGGGCACAAGGCTCAAATTTATTTAATAGGATGGCAATCAGCTAAAGGCGTGATTCCATGGAGTATTTACAAAAGTTGGAAATGGTAATTATGCGGAAAAGGCTACATTGAAAGCAATAACCACTATTCCTCCCAACAACTTTGAGTTCCAACTGTGCTTGTTGCTTCAGATTGGCAATGATTTGTTTGAAGATCCTTTGATGAAGTACAGACTCCTCAGGTGACGAAGTACAGACTGATGCAGTTACTTTGTCATAAATCCCTAATTTTTGCCTAGATTGCCCTTTCAGGTTTTCAATCTACCAGGATGATTTTTTTCTGTTTATTGTCTCTAATTTTTGCCTGGACCGCCCTTTCGGGTTTTCAGTCCACCGAGACGCTCATTTTTGCCTAAGTCGCCCTTTGCGGGTTTTCAACTTACCGAGCTGTTCTTTTTGTATTTTTTAGACAAAGTATTTCTTGACTGCATCAGCATTCACAGGATGTGGGAGTTCATCACCATCCATGGTTGCAAGAATCATGGCGCCGCCAGAAAATGTTCTTTTGACAACATACGGGCCTTCATAATTAGGAGACCATTTGCCCCTAGAATCTGGTTGAAAAGACAAGATCTTTTTAAGCACGAGGTCGCCTTCTCGAAATTCACGGGGTCGAACCTTTTTGTTGAAAGCTTGTTTCATCCTTGCTTGGTATAACTGTCCATGGCATAGAGCAGTCATACGTTTTTCTTCGATTAAGTTCAACTGATCGTATCTGTTTTGACACCATTCAGCCTCTGATAACTTAGTTTCCATGAGGACTCTCATTGATGGGATTTCAACTTCTACGGGGAGCACAGCTTCCATGCCGTACACTAGAGAAAAGGGAGTTGCCCCTGTTGAAGTACGCACTGAAGTACGGTACCCATGTAAAGCAAAAGGCAGCATTTCATGCCAGTCTTTGTAAGTGACGACCATTTTCTGGACGATCTTCTTAATGTTCTTGTTGGCAGCTTCAACCGCGCCGTTCATTTTTGGTCTATAAGGAGAAGAGTTATGATGCTCAATCTTGAATTCCTCACACAATTCTTTCATCATTTTGTTATTCAGGTTTGAACCATTGTCAGTAATGATCTTGCTGGGAATACCATATCGGTAAATGATGTTGTTCTTGATGAACCTCACAACCACTTGTCTTGTAACATTGGCGTAAGATGCTGCTTCGACCCATTTGGTGAAGTAATCAATTGCTACTAAGATGAAACGATGACCGTTTGAAGTTTTCGGTTCGATCATTCCAATCATGTCGATACCCCACATGGAGAAAGGCCATGGAGATGAGAGAACGTTGAGTAGAGTCGGTGGCACATGGATCTTATCTGTGTAGATCTGGCACTTGTGACATCTCTTCACGTGCTTACAACAGTCAGATTCCATTGTCAACCAATAGTATCCTGCTCTTAAGATTTTCTTGGACATTGCATGCCCATTTGATTGAGTTCCAAAGGACCCTTCATGCACTTCATGCATTAACATATCTGCTTCGTGTCTATCCACGCATCTGAGCAAAACCATGTCGAAATTTCTTTTGTATAGCACATCTCCGTTCAGGAAGAAACTGCCAGAAAGTCTCCTTAGAGTTTTCTTATCTTTGTTTGATGCCCCAAGCGGGTACTCTTGAGTTTGAAGGAAGCGCTTGATGTCGTGGAACCACGGTTTATCATCGATGACTGCTTCAGTTGCAAACACATAGGCAGGCCTTTCAAGGCGTGTAATTCTGACTTTAGGCACATCATTCCAGTGACTGACTTTGAACATGGAAGATAGAGTAGCCAAGGCGTCTGCCATTCGATTCTGATCTCGAGGTATATGATGCAATTCAATCTTGTTGAAGAAAGTTAACAGACGTCTTGCATAATCTCTGTAGGGAATCAAGCCAGGGTGGTAAGTTTCCCATTTGTCTTTGATTTGGTTGATCACGAGGGCTGAATCTCCATATATGTCTAGGATTTTGATTCTTAAGTCAATGGCTTCTTCGAGACCCATGATACAAGCTTCATATTCTGCGATGTTGTTGGTGCAATCAAATAGCAAACTGGCGGAGAACGGGATATGAGTACCCTTGGGAGTGATGATGATTGCCCCAATTCCATTGCCAAAAGCGTTTACTGCTCCGTCGAAAATTAGGCCCCATCTTGATCCAGGATCAGGACCTTCTTCAGGTAACGGTTCGTCACAATCTTTCATCTTTAAGTACAAGACATCTTCGTCAGGAAAGTCAAACTTGAGAGATTGATATTCATTAATTGGTTGATGCGCCAAATGATCAGCGAGAATGCTTCCTTTAACCGCTTTTTGAGCACGGTATTCAATGTCATATTCGGATAACAGCATTTGCCATCGGGCAATCCTTCCTGTTAAGGCAGGCTTTTCAAAGACATACTTGATCGGATCCATTTTGGAGATTAACCAAGTAGTATTGTTGATCATGTATTGGCGGAGACGTTTTGAAGCCCAAGCCAAAGCACAACATGTTTTTTCGAGCATGGAGTAACGAGACTCACAGTCTATGAATTTCTTACTCAAGTAATAGATGGCATGCTCCTTCTTACCGGTTTCATCTTGTTGTCCAAGCATACAACCCATGGATTCTTCTAACACGGTAAGGTACATGATTAGTGGTCTCCCTTCAACTGGAGGAATCAATATTGGTGGTTCTAACAGGTACTCTTTGATACTGTCGAACGCTTTCTGGCAATCTTCAGTCCATACAACCCCTTGATCTTTGCGGAGAAGCTTGAAAATTGGCCCACATGTAGCAGTCATTTGAGAGATAAATCTGGAGATGTAATTCAATCGTCCGAGAAATCCTCTTACTTGCTTTTCAGTTTTTGGTGCAGGCATCTCTTGAATAGCTCTGACTTTGTCGGGATCTACTTCAATACCTCTTTGGCTGACAATGAACCCCAAGAGTTTTCCAGATCTAACCCCAAAAGTACATTTGTTAGGATTCAAGCGAAGCTGATATTTCCTTAGTCGTTGAAACAACTTCAAAAGGTATTCAATATGTTCTTCTTCTGTGCTGGACTTGGCTATCATGTCGTCCACATAAACTTCAATTTCTTTATGCATCATGTCATGAAAGAGAGTAGTCATTGCCCTTTGGTAAGTTGCGCCTGCATTCTTTAATCCAAACGGCATCACTTTGTAGCAAAAGGTACCCCATGGGGTGATGAAAGATGTCTTTTCCATGTCTTCGGGAGCCATCTTGATCTGATTATAACCGGAGAACCCGTCCATGAAGGAAAAGACGTTGAACTTAGCGGTGTTATCAACCAGCATGTCGATATGCGGTAATGGAAAGTCATCTTTGGGACTGGCTTTGTTCAAGTCACGGTAGTCAACACACATTCGGACTTTTCCATCTTTTTTCGGAACTGGCACTATGTTGGCCAACCATTGAGGATACTCTGAGGTGACAAGAAAACCTGCGTCAAGTTGCTTTTGAACCTCCACTTTGATCTTGTTAGCCATATCAGGGTGAGTCTTTCGCAATTTCTGCTTAACTGGCGGACATTCTGGCTTCAATGGCAAGTAATGCTGAACAATATTGGTATCCAACCCAGGCATGTCTTGGTAGGACCAGGCAAACACGTCAACATATTCTTTGAGAAGGTCTGTCAACTTACTCTTGATATCAGTATCAAGCAGCGATCCAATGGTCACTTCTTTTTTGTCTTCTTCAGAACCCAAATTGATTTTTTCTAAAGGCTCTTTGTGAGGCAGAATGGCTCTTTCCTCGTGCTTAAGTAATCGAGAGATCTCGTCCGGAATCTCTTCTTCTTCCTCTTCTTCGGCTTCGAACACAGGAAACTCAAAGTTGGGAGAGGGCATAGGGTTATTGCATTCAATGGGTTTATCAATAGTAAATCTGCACATGTGATTTATATTTATTTCAGAAAATTTATGAATGCAAGAGTGTATGCAGATTTTTTTTGAAAAGTTTTTTTTTTATTTTGGTTTTTTAGGATTACCATTTCCAGAAAAAGCAAAAATAAAACATATAATGTAGGGAATTCAAAATGACACTTTATTTATGATTCATCTTTGAAACAAAGCCCTAAACACAAACTCATTTGTCTTGGGCAGGACAAAGAGGGAAACTTTTAAAACAAAGCCCTATACACAAAGTTATTTGGGCGGAACATTTAAAAGCAAAGCCCTATAAAACATCTCTCTGCTTTGGGCAAGGCAGGAGGTCAAAATAACAGCGAGGTGATTACTTTGAGCGGCGAACAACATTCGGAACGTCGACAGCCTTCTAGTAACAACGAACTCCTCTGTGTATTATGTATTCAGGAAAATTCTCCTCAGAATTATCTTCAGTATTGACATTGGCCGCGGGTCGAGCAGGATTTGAAGGTCCTGGTTTGTCACCCTTGTTCTTTGCAGAGTTGAAACGGTCTTCTTCTACTTCTTGAAGAGCATAAGACGAGTCACAATCTTCAGAATTTTCAGGATGTATTTCCCAGTCTTCAGGATGAAGAGACTCATTGTCAGCGACACTTTCCGAGTCAGTTGCGGGACCATCTTCCCCTTCATCTTCAAAAATGGCATTTATGTGATAATAACCATCTTCAGGATTATAAACCTTGGCAGGTGCGTTGAAGCTGAAATCTTCAGTAATTTCAGGCTGCTGAGAAAATTGACAGGGCTGATAAGCCTTTTCTGGTTGACTGTTATATTCAAAGGAATCTCCCCATCCAGTTGGTTGGATATCCTCAATCGCAATCTTGTAGCTTTCAGGTGCAGTGTATTTCACCATATAATCAATTTTTCCACTTGGTTGTCCCAAGGTGTCCCAGATTTCTGCAGGAACAGGCTCAATTTCTTTAGCACTTGTTTTCTCTGAAGGAGGATATGGTTCTTCTTGAGATATATATCCCGAGTCATTGAGATAACATTTCCATTCTTCTTCAGTATCGGAGATACCTTCTTCGATGCATTCTTCAATAAGGACATTAACCTCTTGAGGAATTGGGTTAAGGAATCCTCCACTGATGAATGTTTCTTTGATCGGTCGAAGGGTTTCATCCTTCTTGGTGCAGTTTGTGAATGTTGGTGAACATCCGAGTCCTGCTCTAGTTTCATTCTTGGTCGGGATCACAACTTGCCCCCAGCCAGTGGTAGTTCCATCTTTCACTACTTTCACTGCCTCTTTGTAAGAAGAGATCGATGCTTTCTTCTTGGAAGATTCGTCTTCTAAAGAGAGACCTTGGAACTGAGTTCCTTCCACATCATCAGCACTAATGAAAGAGAAATTGGACAAATGGCTCACCATCAAGGCTTGTTCTCCACTTATTGTTACCAATTTTCCATTTGTTACAAATTTTAACTTTTGATGGAGAGTAGAAGTTACTGCCCCTGCTTCATGAATCCATGGTCGTCCCAACAGACAACTATAAGCAGCTTGAATGTCCATGACCTGGAAGATGATTTGAAATGTATGTGGACCAATGGTCATGGGAAGGTTGACTTCGCCGATAACAGATTTTCGCGATCCATCAAATGCTTTGACAACTACACCACTGAACTTCATAGGCATTCCTTGGTAAGACAAGCGAGCAAGAGTCGTCTTTGGCATCACATTCAAGGAAGATCCGGTGTCTACCAACACATTGGACAAAGAGTCTGACTGACAGTTCATAGAAATGTGCAAAGCAAGATTGTGATTTCTGCCCTCCTCGGGGAGTTCTTCATCACAGAAGCTTAAATTGTTACAAGCTGTTATGTTAGCTATTATCCCATCAAAATGATCAACAGTCACATCATGATCTACAAAAGCTTGATCCAAAACTCTCATCAGGGTTTCCCTGTGGGCTTCTGAATTTAAAAGCAATGAAAGTATGGAGATCTTCGAAGGAGTCTGCATAAGCTGATCCACAATCTTGTATTCACTTCTTTTGATAAGTTTCAAAATTTCATCAAAGTCAGGATTCACATTGGTTCCACTGGATTGACCAATATCAGTGTTTGTATTACTGACAGGAGTTTCCACAGGATTTCCCACTGGAACATTGACAGGATTTTGTCCGGTTGTAGGAGCAACAGGCTGCTTTGAAGGTAGTGGAGTATACACACGTCCACTTCTTGTTACTCGACTTACATCGGCGATGTTTTCGACAGATGAGAGAGTTGGTAAAGGAACTTCTTGTCCATCCTTTATCATTGTGGCATTGTAGTTGTATGGAACTGCCTTGTCAGAGTCATAAGGAACAGGTCCAGGTAGACAAATGATCAGAGGAGCAACAGGAACCCTTGACTTGTTGTAGGTAACTTCCATGCGCTCGGGCATGTTGAAATGAGGAACGATGACGTTAACTTTAGGCATTTCCGAGTTGATATCTGAGACTAAAAGCTCATGCGGATAACATCCTATTGTCATACCCCAAATTTGTCCTACCCTTTAACTTCTAACTGGCTTAGGTTTTGCATTCATGTACATACATTACTTAGGTCATAACTCACATTCATGCATTCATATCATTGGTACTATTCAAAAGGCTAGCAAGAAAAAGCTCTGTTGCAAAGAGTTTTGATCAGAGAATAAGGAGGGTATAATCATGTGGTTCTATGTTCAAGAAAGTCCCCCGGGATTGGGGTTTCTCTCTACTTCAAATCAGGGCATTGAGGGAAGAGTACAAGCTTGCAAAGTGTCTGGTCCTTTAAATAAGGGTTTCTTTGACCAAAGTCAACCGGTTGACTTTCTGGTCAACATTTAATCGGGAATGGCCCCTATGTGTGGAAAACTTCTCATGCTGACCTTGTGGAGGTGTTTGTTCGACTGGATGTGAGTGAAAGAGATTTAATCGGGAATTTCATCAATAGTCGGAAAAATCGGAACAATTGACTTTTGGGTCAAAATCAGAAGAATTATTCAAATATTGACTTTTGGTGGAAAATCAGTCAAGAAAAGTCGAAGAATGGATAAAATCGAGAGTTTGACAAAAAGTTGACAAAAATAGAAAGTTTCCAACACTTAGAAAAATTTTTGATGCTTTAAATCTTGTTGAGCAGTCCACTTCAGCACTAGATTACACGTGGCAAATGGCATTTTTTGAAGAAAATTCCAACATCAAAGTTGTTCCTCTCATGGAGGAGAACAACTTTGTAGTTGGACACTTTTTCATTTGAAGCTTGTATGAAGAGTTAAAGTGGTGTGAAGTTTCTGAAAAGTCACTTGATTCAAGTCACAACCCAGGTCACAAGTCATGTCATGACCTGGCATTTTAACAAACACATGGCATGCCAAATCTCAAGCCAATTTTAGAGCTCTACAGAAGTGCCATGAATGCAAACTTGGTATCATTCTCTTCCTTGCCATCTCCTCTATACATTGAAACAAGAATTGGAATAATTGAACAAATATTGAGTGAGATACAAGCTTTCAAATTGGTGCCCCAACCCTGACTGAACTCTGCAGGCAGCCAAGGCACAAAATTCTGGGCACGCAATGCATTTCAGCAAACACATGGTGGGCCAAATGTCAATGCCTCTTTCTTCCCCCACAAGTCACTATCTTGAACAAGTTTGATTCTAAGTCACTCTTTGCCATGTCCTCTATCTATTGAGCCCAGTATCACCAATTTTGGACATGCGTGGGGCAAGTTGCAAGGCTACAAAGTCACTCCTCTAACTAACTGCACTTTTGCCAGGGCCAGTGCACAAGTTCAAGCCGCACGCCCAGGCACTCAAGTGTTTTGAACCAGCATGTTTGCAAGCCCCTCGCTCCATGTACAAACCTCATCTCAAGAAGCCTCTAACACCAACATTGTTCCATTACATGCCCTCTTTACAGTGAACCCAAAAATGAATCAAATAGTGAACTATAGCTTGAGATATAGATGAGCAAAGTAAGGGACATGGACATGCATGGGACAAAGCTTTGGTTTGAATCTCTGGTGCAAGGATAAGGCTGCAACATGCATTAAAGTGTATTGCCACCACCTCTTGCCATTAATGCCCATGCATTCACTGATTCCATAAAGATGATACAAAGCTTACCACACTTATACAATGCTTGCTCATTAAGCTTTGCACTCCAAAGTCCCATACCCGAGAAAAACAAAACTGTTGCAAGGGCACCAACTTGCACATTAAATGTAACAAAGTCCCACACTCAAAGAAGCTTTTTCACTCCCTTCACTCTCACCCTATAAAAACAATCATCACCTTTACTCCCCAGACATTCTCGATCCACAAAAAACCCACGATTCACTCTCTACACTCTCCCTCACTCTGTTCTCCCTCACTTCTCTCTCTCTACACTCTCCCTCACTCACTTCATTCTCCTCCTCCACCAGAGTTTGTTACGAGATGTAACAAACTCCGGCCACCGTAGCCACCACAAGCCACTAATCCTCACCACCACTACCACAAGGCTCTCAACGATCTCACTGTGAACTCTCTCTCTCGTCATCCTCACTCGTTCATCATCATCATACATCATCATTTTGCAAGCGGATCACTGAGCAGCTCAAGATCTCTACAGTTTCCGGGTGAAGTTGTTGATATCATCAAAGCAAGCATCACCGCCATCTCCTTCAAGAGAACGTGGAGCTTCTCAGCAACTTTTGATTCAAGAACGTCAACAGGTTAGCATCTTGAACTCCTTAGCATGCTAGCTATGTATGAGTAGGTCGCATATCTTGAACACATTCCACGCTATTCTCTGCATTTGATCGAAGTACGCGTCCTCTGAAAGTTGATTGAATTCTGTGTGAACTTGTTGTTATCTGAATATGTCATATCCACACTCCAATTCTGTGTAGCATAAGGATTGTGTGGAGGTAGTTATCGTGTGTTTTCATGGAGATCTCGTTAGTTAGATTTTTGTTTTCATTTCGGTTACGATATAAGGAAGAGAATTAGGAAGAAACAATGGCAGATCCATGCTCAGCATGAGATTCCGAGTGGACTGATGGTATGATATGCGATTTCTGTAAAATGATGCGCGCCGCCGTGAAGCTAGCCGGAGAAGACGACAGGAGCCCTAGCTCCGGCGTCGCTGTTTGCTTATGACTCTTTTTCCGTTTGCTGATGTGTCACGCTGATAGTGGTTCATTTCTCCAAATATCTTGTGGTGTTTGTTTTTATTAAATGATTAGTTGATGTGTTGGTTCATTTTGATAGGGTCAGGCTTTGTTTTCGTCTCATATGACTTAAGTATAGTTTGACCAATTGATTTAATTCATTCAGCATTTTGTGTCACGTTGTTCCTTTTCACCAGTACATAATAATAATAATAACATGATGCATGAATAAATAAGTAAATGCTGAACAAGGCTAAGATGTGAAGTAAGGAAATCAAGTGGTTTGTAGTAACGTTGGGCCACACGCCTGGGCTGGAAATTGTTTCTGGATCACACCCCTCACTTGCTATCGCACCTTCGCTTTTGGATTGGGCCTTAGCGTCACCATTGCTTTCCCCACCCCCTGTAATTAGGCCCAGTCCTTACTTTTTAAACCATTTCAGTTCTTTAGAAATTGCTTTTGCACCCCCATGCTGTTAATAAAATAAGAAATAAAAATAGACTTTCTTTTATTCTTTTTGCTTGTTAATTGTTTTGCCCAAATAAAATCGATAAAAATTGTGTTCCTACCAATTAGAATTTTAGAATTTCATTTTTTTTTATTGTTTTAATTGTTCGATTCCCTTGCATTTTAATAGATAATTTTTTCACATAATAAACCATAAACAAAATAATAGTTTTTCTTTAATAATTCAAAAATTTGTTTCCCATGTGAATAAAAATGCATTTGCTTGTGAATAGTTTAAGATGTTGTTCCTTTTATTTTTGTGAATATTTTCAATATATTGTGAAATGCTTAGATAAACTTTCCTTCCTTTATATTAGAAGTAATAACATAGATTTAGAAATTAGGAATAGTTCCCTCTTTTCCATTCTTTTTCTTTTCAACATAAAACACTAATAAAAATACTTGAATAAATTCCCTAAAAAAACAAACACAAAGAAAATACTTAAAACACTAATAATCAAAGTGAAAATTCTTAAAAAGGGAATGGAAGCTTGAACACCCCTTGCTTTAGGGAATGTTCGAGTGCTTGGATCTCCCTTGCTTTAGGGAATCATTCGAGCGTAAGTTCCCAACGTTAAAAGACACAAACCAAAGAGTAACTCGAGTTTCCCTTGCTTTAGGGATTTCCTCGAAACGCTCAAACTCTCTCTTCTCTCTCCTTTCTTAAGGGCATTGTTATCTCCGCTCCATTGCATCCTAGGCTGTCCCTTATGCAAGAGCGCGAGCGTTAACTCCGCCCAACTAAAAAACACAAAAACAAACAAAACTATTGAGCCGAGCTACGGTAACTCTGATTCCTGAAAAGGATACGTAGGCAGCGGGGTAGGGCCCGTGCGAGTACAATTCTTTATTTTCCCTACATTTTGCATTCATTTCGCATTTAGACATAGACATAGTACACACCCTTTAGATAGAAACAAACATAGGTGGATACCATCGAGTACGATGGGCGTGAGGGGTGCTAATACCTTCCCCTTGCGTAACCGACTCCCGTACCTTGATTCTCTGGTCGCAAGACCCTGTTCCTTCCTTTGTTAGGTTTCCTGATATTCCTTTCCCTTATGGGATAAATATATTGGTGGCGACTCTGTTCATTTTTCGCGAGCGTGCGACAGCTGGCGACTCTGCTGGGGATGTTGCTAGACCTGTTGCTGGTCCATCCTTAGTGAGTCGATCCTAGCCTGCGTTTGTTTGTTTATTTACTGGGTGTTTACTGGTTTTATGTCTATATCTTGTATATATGTTTGCATGTTTATTTTCTGCTTGCATATCATGTTTATTTCTGTTTGCACATCATGCATATGGATATATTCTGTGTTCCTTGGGGTCTTCTGTTCTGTTTTGCAGGTTGGGTGGGATGTTTTGTGAGGTAAAAGGCCCACTACCCAGGCCAAGTGACACATAGGATTAGCGTGGATGCTCATGTTGACTCCCGTGGCCCTTGCTACGATCGAGTTCAGCATGGGATACCACAACTGGGCGAGGTTCTTTCATGGAACACTGTGTCTGGCACCCTTGCTGCCACAAACACTTTGTACCCCATGGGAACTGTAGACCCTAGTGACCATTAGGGACCACCTGTCCGTGTCTAGAATTCATACCCGTGAGTTTGGGGTGGGACAGGATACTAGCCTTCATCATACCCGGATTTCCATTTTGCAATCTGAAGCCGGAATTTTGAACCTGCCACATTCAGTATTACCCAGTTATTCAGAGCTGCGAGGGACATTCAGTCTCTCACTACATCACACACATGACACATGACACATCATGCTATTGCATCCACCTCACTTCATTCGTGGAGAATCCTAGAGTCCATTTCAAAAAAAAAAAAAAAAAAAAAAAAAAAAAAAAAAGATGTATATACTCTCGAAAAAAGGGGGAAGAAAAGAAAAAGAAAAGAAAAAGAAAAGAAATAGTGAAAAGACTTTAGGATTCTCCCAATGAAATGCATTCCGCCATATCATTTAACATGCATGTTCATTTATTTTCAGGAACTTTTGGCTTTGTCTCCGACCAACACATGGCTGCACCAACGAAGACTGTTAGACGCAACCCCTCTTATTCTTTCCTGAATCCGAATCTGGATTCCGTTGGGTGTTTAGCAAAGAAGATTACGCCAGATGAGACAACCAACTTCAGAAAGGAATATGGGTACATTCTGAGTCTTCTCAAGATGTCGTTCACCAAGTACGAGCAAGAGGGAGTTCATACTTTGCTTCAGTTCTACAATCCTTCCCTCCGTTGCTTCACGTTCACCGACTACCTCTTGGTTCCTACACTGGAAGAGTATTCCTTGTTTCTTGGCATCCCTATAAAGAAGGAAGTGCCATACTATAGCACTATGAAGGCCCCCGATTCCGTTGAAATTGCTAAGGCTCTTTATTTGAGCAAGTCGGTCGTGGAAGCAAATCTCACCAAGAAGGGAGGAGGTTTTGGTTTTTGCATGGATTTTCTTGTCAAAAGGGGTTGTGAAGCTGCTGAAGCCAAAGAATGGGACACATTTAGGGCTATCTTGGCTCTAAGCATATATGGCATCGTGCTGTTCTCAGATGTTCCTAACTTTGTTGACATGAATGCAATTCGTATATTCATTTTGCAGAATCCGGTTCCTACCCTTTTGGGGGATGTTTATCACTCCATTCATCATAAGAATGGTCAGAAGGGAGGTAAGGGAGGTCTGGTTAGATTCTGTGCTCCGTTGTTATATCGATGGTTTAGGTCACATCTGCCTGAACGTGGGGCATTCGTTGATAATAGGCACACATCTAAATGGGCTGAAAGGATTATGGGGCTGAGGGCTAAAGATATTGTCTGGTACAATAGCGCTTTGGATGACAGAGAAGTTATTATGAGTTGCGGAAAGTTCAAAAACGTACCTCTCATGGGTCTTAGGGGTGGAATCAACTATAACCCCGTCTTGGCCAGAAGAACATTCGGATATGCTTTTATTAGTCCACCTGAGCAAGCAGAGATAGCTGAGAACATTTTCTATCATGTGGCCACGAACATTGGACAAATGGCAGAAGCCGTGCAAGCCTGGAAGAGTATTTGCTGGAGAGATAAGAAACATTTTGGTCAGCGAGATTGTGCTACTTATGAGGACTATACTAAATGGGTCGAATCTGTGGTTGCTGTTCGAGGGATGCCTTTCCCTCCCAAGGATCCTTTGTACCCCCCTGCTGGTAAACAACCCGACATTGTCTCCATGCCCTGTTATAATCAAACTGTGGAAGAGAATCGAAAATTGACTGAACAAATGGAAACAATGCAAGTTAAGATGAATACTGATAGGCAAGAGAAGCTTTCTGCTCTTCATAAGTTGAAAATGAGAGAAATAGAGCTTGAAGAATTGTATGCTAGAGGAAGTACTTCTCAGAAGAGGCCAAGAATGACTGTGAATTCTAAAACTACTGAAACCCAAGAGAAGAAGATAAAGGAACATTATGAGGCTCAGTTGGCAGAATTGACTAAAAGACTTCAGATTCAGACTGAAAATGCCAATTCGGAGAAGACTCGTCGAAAGAAAGCAGACAAGCTCTTGTTGGATCGTCAGAATACCATAGAGAAGTGTTATGAAGAGATCAGAAAGCTGAAAGGCCAGATAAGAGAAAAAGACCAAGATAATGTCCAAGTTCAAGAAGAAGCTAGGTATTGGGAGGTGAAGAACCGCAACATGGAAACAATGCATTTCAGAAAAGACCTGCTGATTCAAGAGATCATCAAGAGGCCCACCCGTGCTGAGACCAAGAAGCTCTTTGAAGAAATGAAGACTTGGAGTGATAAGCACATTGGAGATAGCCCTCTTCGCCATTTGGACATGGGAGATCCTGCTTGAATGTCGATTTTGTTGTAGAATCACCACCAGATTTGTTGGATGGGATTCCTGATTTTATTTCTGTATTTGTTGGCTCATGGGAGCAGAATATTTTGTACTTCAAAAACTTGGTTATGGAATTAATCGATTATGCTTCCTTATCCTGTTTGTTTATCTTGGTTGTGCTTATCTTGGTTTTACTTCACTATCTTCTCCGTTATCTTGTGTTTTTGGTTTGAGACAAAGCTAAAAAGTCTTGAAAATAATAAAACATGCACACATGCACCCATGCACTCATAGCATACTGCATTTACAGGTTTTTATCAGATTCTAATTGGGGTCCCTTCCAACAGATTTCTTTTCCGACGACGAAGCTGACTTTCTTACATCCCTACCGCACCAGGAGCAACGAGAGAATCATGGATCAGTTTGAGCAGAATCAGGCCGCCCTCCGTAGGGATATGGATGTTATGGGGGAAAGAATGACCCAACTTATGGAGACTCTCCATGTTGTTGTCCAAGGACAGGAAGAGCTCAGGAAGAGCGTTGCTGGGCTGATCAAAGATACTCCTACCAATTCTGCTGATGGGGGAGTGAAAACTAAGGAGATTCCTGCTGAGGGGATACCGAAGGTAGTGGATGACCACCATGAGGTCATTGACCTTGAACATGATCTTACTGCTGAGTTGACTGAGACTGCTAAGATGTACCAAGCTCTCGAAGAACGCCTTAAGGCCGTTGAGGTTGCTAAAACTTCGAGTTTCGACACTGCTGCTATGTGCTTGGTACCTGGGATTGTCATTCCCCCGAAGTTCAAAGTGCCGGATTTTGATAAGTACAAGGGAGTTACCTGCCCAGAGACTCACATTCGTTCCTACTGCCGTAAGATGGCCGCTCATGCTGAGAACGAACCTCTGCTTATGCATTTCTTCCAGGATAGTCTCACTGGAGCCCCGTTAGAGTGGTATATGAAGCTCGAGAGGTCTAATGTTAGTACTTGGGGAGAACTTGTTGATGCCTTCTTGAAACAATACCACTACAATACTGCTATGGCTCCTAGCCGTGCACAGCTGCAAAATATGTCACAGAAATCTGAAGAGTCTTTTAAAGAATACGCCCAGAGGTGGCGTGAACTTGCTTCCCGTGTCCAACCTCCTCTCTTGGACCGCGAGTTGATTGATCTGTTCATGGGAACTCTGAAAGGGCCGTATCTTCAGCACATGGTCAGTAATACCTCTCCCTCCTTTTCAGATGTGGTTATCATCGGTGAGAGAGTTGAGAACTGTGTCAAAGCTGGTACCATTCAAGGTGTCACTACTCCTAGCACCTCAAGTGGTAACGGTAAGAAGCCGTATTCTGGGTTTGTGAAGAAGAAGGAAGGTGAGACTAGCACTTCCTCCGTTGACCAAAGCCGAGCTCCTGCATATTCTGCTGTTCCACCTCCTTATTATCCGATGCCTTATGCTGTTCCTGGCCCATATGTCCCTCAGGCATATGCTGCTGCTCTTCCACAACCATGGATGGCACCCCAACAGCCTTTCGTACCACAACAACAAGCTGCTGCTCCTCAGAATCGTCAACAGAATCCTAGGTCTCAAGGTCAAAGGGGCCCACAAAGAACAAGATTCCAAGATAGGCGTATTGATCCGGTTCCGATGTCATATGCCCAACTCCTCCCTCAGTTGCTTGCTGGCCAATTGGTACAACTCCGTGAACTTGGGCCTCCACCTAGTCCTCTCCCTCCTGGTTATGATGCTAATGCTCGATGTGAATTTCATTCAGGGGCTCCAGGCCATACTATTGAAAAGTGTAGAGCATTCAAATTGAAGGTTCAGGATCTCCTTGACGACAAGCTTATCTCGTTCGCTCCTACTGGTCCTAACGTGCAGAATAATCCTATGCCTCCTCATGCTGGTACGACCAATGCTATTGAGTTATGTGATGACCAGATCCTGGTAAATGATGTTAATGAGGTTAGGATGCCGCTAGCAGTTGTCAGAGAGTATCTTATGCAACAAAAGGTTTTGTGTGAACTACATGACTACTGTTTGCAATGTTCTTCTAATCCTGAGGAATGCACTAGGTTGAAAGAGGAAATCCAGAAGCTGATGGACGAAGGCGTCCTTAGGGTGGAAAGGGTTGTTCCTAATGAAGATGTGGCCACTTTAGAGATCCCTTACTATCCTGCTGAAATGTCAAAGACTCGGGACACTTCTTTGGTTATTCATGCTCCGAGTACTCCTTTGGTCGTTCAAGCCCCGAGGACTCCGTTGGTTATTCAGGTTCCAAGTACTCCTTCGACTCCTCCAACCTCGTCTCTTGTTCCTTCTCCTGTGAATGATTCTAAGGCTGTCCCTTGGAGTTATAATGCCGTGTATATTCGAGGGAAGAAATATGATTGTCCTCCAGTGGGTAATTCGAGCATCACTAATATTACTGGCACTAGTGGCATTACCCGTAGTGGTCGGATCTTTGCTGCCCCTCCACCACTTCCTAAAGAGACCAATAAAGAGGCTAGTACACAAGCAAAAGGAAAGCAAGTTGCTGTTGATCCTCCTGTAACACGTAATGCACAAGATGCCGAGCAGCTCTTGAAGATCATTAAGAAGAGCGATTACAAAGTGATTGACCAACTTGATCAGACCCAAGCCAAGATCTCCATCTTGTCTCTCTTGGTACATTCTGAAGCTCATCGAGATGCTCTGATGAAAGTTCTGGCTTCCGCTCACGTAACTCAAGACATTACCGTGCCTCAGTTTGAAGGAGTTGTGACCAACATTGCTGCTGGTAATTGTTTGGGTTTTTCTGATGATGAACTTCCACCTGAGGGTAGAGCACACAACAAAGCATTGCATATCTCCGTCAAGTGTCTGGATGCTGTGTTGTCTCGAGTTCTGATTGATACAGGTTCTTCTCTTAATGTGATGCCCAAGGCCACTTTGTTTAAGCTGAGTATGGATGGGGTTATGATGAGACCGTGCACTATGAGTGTCAGAGCGTTTGATGGTTCCCGAAGGTCCGTAGAAGGGGAAATTGATCTGCCTGTCTTAATTGGTCCTCACATGTTCTATATTGCCTTCTATGTTATGGACATACGTCCTTCATACACTTGCCTCTTGGGTCGTCCTTGGATCCATGCTGCTGGGGCTGTGACATCTACCCTCCATCAGTGTTTGAAATTTGTTGTGAATGACAAGATTGTTGTGATCACTGGTGAAGAGGATTTGATAGTCAATAATCTGGCGTCATACCGTTATGTTGAAGTGGAAGGAGAAATACAAGAGACGCCTTTTCAGGCATTAGAGATTGTGTCGGTTGATAAACTCCCCGTGGTTGAGAATAAGAAGGAACTCGGAGCGCCCCTCTCGTCTCTAAATGATGCTAAGGCCTTCTTAGAAGCTGGTACTCCCCATAGTGCCTGGGGCAAGCTGATTGATGTTCATGAGAAGCGAGACAAGTATGGCCTTGGGTATCAGCCATCTTCCTCTACTCAGCTCAGCATAATTCCTGGAAAGAAGGTGATTCCCCCCATTTCTCAAGTGTTCGTCAGTGCAAGCACCAGTTCTGGAAGTCAGGTTCTCGCCGTGGATGATGATGATGAAGAAGATCTCTCCAGATTCGTTTGCCACGCTGCGCCTGGGCAGGAGCTCAACAATTGGACTATCTTGGACATCCCCAGAGTCACTTTTATGGAGATGTAATTTTCTTGTTTCGATAAGTCATATGCTTCGCCCTAAGCATTTTGACCGCTTGTATAAAGAAGGGCCCCCATGTTGTTTCGATTTGTTTAATATTGAATGAAAATCATATTTTCGCATGCAATTACTGTTCCATTTCTTTCATTTTTGTTTTTACTTTAAAAAACTTTTTCAAAAATGGCAAAGCTTTTTCTTTTTCCTTTCTCTTTATGTGTTGCATTCTAAGGCATAAATCATCCATCGTGCAGATCCGGCTCGAATTCCATCAAAAATGATAATGTTACAGTTCCACGTCTTAATATCCTTGAGAATCCAATTGACCAAGCTGATGAGGATAGTGGGGAAGATTGTGAAGTCCCTGAGGAATTGGCAAGACTTTTGAGACAAGAGGAGAAATCTATTCAGCCACATCAAGAAGCCATAGAAATCATCAACCTCGGCACAGAAGAGGCAAAGAGAGAAGTCAGGATAGGGGCCGCTTTGCAAAGTGATGTAAAGAGAAGGTTGATTGAGCCGCTTCGAGAGTATGTTGACATCTTCGCCTGGTCATATGAAGACATGCCTGGTTTGGACACGGATATAGTTATGCACAGATTACCGCTCAAACCAGAATGTCCGCCTGTAAAGCAGAAACCACGAAGAACTCGACCTGATATGGCTTTGAAAATCAAGGAAGAAGTTGAAAAACAGTTGAAGGCTGGTTTCTTATCTGTATGTGAATATCCTCCTTGGATTGCAAACATAGTACCCGTTCCCAAGAAGGACGGAAAGGTACGCATGTGTGTTGACTACCGAGATTTGAATAGGGCAAGTCCGAAAGATGATTTCCCTCTGCCTCATATTGATGTGCTAGTCGACAACACTGCTCAGTACTCGGTGTTCTCCTTCATGGATGGTTTTTCTGGCTATAATCAAATAAAGATGGCTCCTGAAGATATGACCAAGACTACTTTTACCACTCCGTGGGGTACGTATTGTTATAAGGTGATGCCTTTTGGTCTTAAGAACGCTGGTGCAACATATCAACGAGCTATGGTGACCCTTTTCCATGATATGATCCATAAGGAGATTGAGGTGTACGTCGATGATATGATTGCAAAATCCCAAACTGAAGAGGAACACTTGGTATATCTTGAGAAACTGTTTGCTCGTTTACGTAAATTCAAGTTGAGGCTTAATCCAAACAAGTGCACTTTTGGAGTGCGATCTGGAAAGTTACTTGGATTCATTGTGAGCCAACGAGGGATTGAGGTCGACCCTGACAAAGTAAGAGCAATACAGAATATGCCGGCACCAAAGAATGAAAAAGAAGTTCGAGGGTTCCTTGGGAGATTGAATTACATAGCCAGGTTCATTTCTCACCTCACGGATACTTGTGAACCCATCTTTAAGCTGCTGCGCAAGAACCAAGATATCCGATGGGATGATCATTGTCAGGAAGCCTTTGAAAAGATTAAACAGTACCTTCAAGAGCCACCAATCCTTATGCCTCCGGTTCCTGGGAGGCCGCTTCTTATGTACTTAACTGTGCTTGAAGGATCTATGGGGTGCGTGCTGGGCCAACATGACGAGTCTGGTCGAAAAGAGTGCGCCATTTATTACCTGAGCAAAAAGTTTACCGATTGTGAATCCCGCTACTCACTACTCGAGAAAACTTGCTGTGCTTTGGTATGGGCTGCTCGCCGACTGAGGCAGTATATGTTGACTCACACCACTCTATTGATCTCGAAAATGGACCCGATAAAGTACATCTTTGAAAAACCGGCTCTTACCGGAAGATTAGCCCGATGGCAAATGCTTTTATCAGAATACGACATCCAGTATGTCACACAGAAGGCCATCAAAGGAAGTGTCCTTGCAGATCATCTTGCTCATCAGCCATTAGAAGAGTATCAATCAATGAAGTTTGACTTTCCTGATGAAGATATCATGAAACTAGATGATAATGAAGGACCCGAACCAGGGGAGCGATGGACTCTCACGTTCGATGGTGCATCAAATGCTATGGGCCATGGTATTGGGGCAGTCTTGACTTCTCCTCGTCAAACTCACATCCCTTTCACAGCTAGAATATGCTTTGATTGCACGAATAATGTCGCGGAATACGAAGCTTGCATAATGGGTCTCGAAGCAGCCATTGATATGAGAATCAAGATCCTTGAGGTTTATGGGGATTCTGCCTTGGTTATACATCAAGTGAGAGGTGATTGGGAGACACGACACCCTAATTTAGTTCCTTATAAGGACTATATCTTGGAGTTGCTTCCCGCTTTCGAGGAAATCACTTTCAATCACATTCCCCGAGAGGAGAATCAATTGGCAGATGCCTTGGCTACTTTGGCAGCTATGTTCAGAGTCAGCTCCCCTAAAGAAGTGCCGGACATAAGGATCCTCCGTTACAAAGAACCCGCACATGTATTCCCTGCCCACTGCCTCACTACCGAAGATGTGTATGATGAAAAGCCATGGTATTACGACATCAAGAGGTATGTTGAGAAGCAAGAGTATCCCGAAGATGCTACGATTGGTGATAAGCGAACGCTTCGAAGGTTAGCATCCAAATTCTTCTTGTCAGGAGACGTCCTGTACAAAAGAAACTATGATTCAGTTTTGCTCAGATGCGTGGATAGACACGAAGCAGAATTGATCATGCGGGAAATTCATGAAGGATCTTTTGGAACTCATTCCAGTGGACATTCCATGGCCAAAAAGATCTTGCGAGCAGGATATTATTGGATGACGATCGAGAGCGATTGTTATGTGTATGTGAAGAAATGTCACAAATGCCAAGTGTATGCTGACAGAATTCATGTTCCTCCAACTCCTCTGAATGTCCTGACGTCACCTTGGCCCTTTGCCATGTGGGGTATCGACATGATTGGACGAATTGAGCCACAAGCTTCAAATGGTCATAGATTTATTCTTGTTGCTATCGACTACTTCACCAAATGGGTTGAAGCTGCTTCTTACAAGAACGTAACCAAGCAAGTCGTTACTCGCTTCATCAAGAAAGAAATCATATGCCGATATGGGGTTCCAAACAAGATCATCACTGATAATGGGTCCAATCTTAATAACAAGATGATGGCAGAGTTGTGTGAAGAGTTCAAGATTGAACATCACAATTCATCACCCTATCGGCCAAAGATGAATGGCGCGGTCGAAGCTGCTAACAAGAATATAAAGAAGATTGTCCAGAAGATGGTTAGAACGTACAAAGATTGGCATGAGATGTTGCCATTTGCTTTGCATGGCTATAGAACTTCGGTTCGTACTTCAACCGGGGCAACTCCCTTCTCTCTTGTCTACGGTACGGAGGCCGTACTACCTGTTGAAGTGGAAATTCCTTCGTTGAGAGTCTTGATGGACGCCAAACTCGATGAAACGGAATGGGTTCAAACGAGGCTTGATCATCTCAATCTAATTGAGGAGAAACGCTTATCTGCTATCTGCCATGGCCAGTTGTATCAAAAGAGGATCAAGGAAGCGTATGACAAGAAAATTCGGCCTCGAGAATTCCACACAGGCGACCTAGTCGTAGGGAAGATCTTGCCAATTCACACTGATCCAAGGGGCAAATGGACTCCCAATTATGAGGGACCATACATTGTGAAGAAAGCATTTTCAGGTGGTGCTTTAATCCTGACAAAGATGGATGGGGAAGACGTTCCGCTTCCAGTCAATTCAGACTCAGTCAAAAAATACTACGCATAAAAGACCCGCTAGGTCGACGTACCTAGGCAAAAATAAGGGCATCCCGGCAAACCAAAAGGGTTTGGGCAAAAATTAGGGATAAAACAAAAAAAAAAGAAGAAAGAATAACCCGCTAAGTTGAAAACCCGAAAGGGCGGCTTAGGCAAAAAGGGGCATCCCGCTGGATTGAAAACCCGAAAGGGCGATCCAGGCAAAAGTTAGGGACCAAAAGCGAGAGGCTGCAGTCTGAATATCCTTCACAAAGACCACTATACGCCCTTGGCAGAACAGACGGATCAATCCAACCATTACCCTTCTGAAGCAAAGCATTGAGAGGATCAAGGGTATGGGAACTGTAGCAATATCAGTTTTAATGGAAATCCGAGCATTTCTCTTTGCCATTTTACTCTTTGCATTTTATTTTCTTTTTCGCAACTACCTCATTTAGGAGTTGCTTCCTTGTACAGAAGCCTATTCACAGGCATTCCATCAATAAAATGATCTTTTGATGCAAAAGTTTTCTTTCTTTCTTTTTCGCATGCGAGATGTGATTTAATTCGTTATTAAACATTGCATTGAAAGCATGGGGGCAGTAATCACAAAATCAAAACGAAACATGAGGTTACATAAACATAAAAGTGTTCTAAAGGGCACCATTTGCATCCGAACGTTGTTTTCTGTGCAGGTTGCAGGTTCTAGCCATCATCTTGGCTCACGATGTGTCACAAAAGTCATCATCATCCCACGTGAAAGTTCCAGAGTATAATTCATCAGTACTGGTAAACATGGGGCACCTGAAAGGGTCCATACTCTCTCAAGACTCGTGATTCCCCAAACAGCATAGGATGTAAGGAAAGTCGAGCAAAGTCACTTCCTCCCCAATAGAGTTATGTTCTAATCCTCCACACAGCTGCCAATAATCTTTGGCACTATAAAAATTCTAACGCCCACCCACAATGGCGTCTCAAGATCACAGGCAACGGACCCCAATGATCCTACTCTTCTGTTCCACCAGGGCCTTTATTTGGCACTCTTTGCATATAGAATCCATTGCATACAGCATTGCATCCTCAAAAGCGTAGCATATCCATTACAATGGATCATTACGCCACAGAAAAATTCAAACATGCATACAAAGCATAAGCCAGATAATAGGAGCCAATGTTGAAACAGAACAATGACCCATCCTCTCAAGTTGTTACCTGTACAAACTTTGCCTGATATCTGCTATCATACTACAAACGCTTCCAACCACGGTGCCGATACGAGGTATCTTCGATCTCTGATGAGTGTCGGACACAATGTCTTCTTCCGTCCCTCGATGTCGAGTCGATGTTGAGTCATAAGATCGCTACGAGATCTTATTCCTTTCCAAAGTGTGGAAAATCGCACGAGATTTTCTTTCGATGTTGAGTCATAGGATCGCTACGAGATCTTATTCCTTTCCAAAGTGTGGAAAATCGCACGAGATTTTCTTTCGATGTTGAGTCATAAGATCGTTACGAGATCTTATCCCTTTCCAAAGTGTGGAAAATCGCACGAGATTTTCTTTCGATGTCGAGTCATAGATCGCCACGAGATCTTATTCCTTTCAGGCCCGATGTTGAGTCGTAGATCGCCACGAGATCTTATTCCTTCGAGTCGATGTTGAGTCGTAGATCGTAAGAGATCTTATCCCTTCAGTCCTGAAGATCATGCTTAGGTCTTCTCCCGATGTCGAGTCGATGTTGAGTCATAGATCGTACGAGGTCTTTTTCTTTCGATCATTGTTCCATACAACCATTCTCTATGAAAACCCCGTGTCGGCACCGCTACCACGTTATAAGCTATCTCCATCCAAATCCATTGTTCACTGAAAATATACCCACCAGAAAAACAAATTCCTCTCTTTCCCCAGCAGATATCAAAATACAAAAAAATAAGGATAACACTTACACCATCCTCTTTTCAGGACAAATTTCAGGTCTTGATATTGAATCTTCTTCTACCTTGAATGTTCGAAAGGCTAACGCCAATCTCACCTTCAGGTTTAAGACGATTAAATAGGGGCAGCTGTCATACCCCAAATTTGTCCTACCCTTTAACTTCTAACTGGCTTAGGTTTTGCATTCATGTACATACATTACTTAGGTCATAACTCACATTCATGCATTCATATCATTGGTACTATTCAAAAGGCTAGCAAGAAAAAGCTCTGTTGCAAAGAGTTTTGATCAGAGAATAAGGAGGGTATAATCATGTGGTTCTATGTTCAAGAAAGTCCCCCGGGATTGGGGTTTCTCTCTACTTCAAATCAGGGCATTGAGGGAAGAGTACAAGCTTGCAAAGTGTCTGGTCCTTTAAATAAGGGTTTCTTTGACCAAAGTCAACCGGTTGACTTTCTGGTCAACATTTAATCGGGAATGGCCCCTATGTGTGGAAAACTTCTCATGCTGACCTTGTGGAGGTGTTTGTTCGACTGGATGTGAGTGAAAGAGATTTAATCGGGAATTTCATCAATAGTCGGAAAAATCGGAACAATTGACTTTTGGGTCAAAATCAGAAGAATTATTCAAATATTGACTTTTGGTGGAAAATCAGTCAAGAAAAGTCGAAGAATGGATAAAATCGAGAGTTTGACAAAAAGTTGACAAAAATAGAAAGTTTCCAACACTTAGAAAAATTTTTGATGCTTTAAATCTTGTTGAGCAGTCCACTTCAGCACTAGATTACACGTGGCAAATGGCATTTTTTGAAGAAAATTCCAACATCAAAGTTGTTCCTCTCATGGAGGAGAACAACTTTGTAGTTGGACACTTTTTCATTTGAAGCTTGTATGAAGAGTTAAAGTGGTGTGAAGTTTCTGAAAAGTCACTTGATTCAAGTCACAACCCAGGTCACAAGTCATGTCATGACCTGGCATTTTAACAAACACATGGCATGCCAAATCTCAAGCCAATTTTAGAGCTCTACAGAAGTGCCATGAATGCAAACTTGGTATCATTCTCTTCCTTGCCATCTCCTCTATACATTGAAACAAGAATTGGAATAATTGAACAAATATTGAGTGAGATACAAGCTTTCAAATTGGTGCCCCAACCCTGACTGAACTCTGCAGGCAGCCAAGGCACAAAATTCTGGGCACGCAATGCATTTCAGCAAACACATGGTGGGCCAAATGTCAATGCCTCTTTCTTCCCCCACAAGTCACTATCTTGAACAAGTTTGATTCTAAGTCACTCTTTGCCATGTCCTCTATCTATTGAGCCCAGTATCACCAATTTTGGACATGCGTGGGGCAAGTTGCAAGGCTACAAAGTCACTCCTCTAACTAACTGCACTTTTGCCAGGGCCAGTGCACAAGTTCAAGCCGCACGCCCAGGCACTCAAGTGTTTTGAACCAGCATGTTTGCAAGCCCCTCGCTCCATGTACAAACCTCATCTCAAGAAGCCTCTAACACCAACATTGTTCCATTACATGCCCTCTTTACAGTGAACCCAAAAATGAATCAAATAGTGAACTATAGCTTGAGATATAGATGAGAAAAGTAAGGGACATGGACATGCATGGGACAAAGCTTTGGTTTGAATCTCTGGTGCAAGGATAAGGCTGCAACATGCATTAAAGTGTATTGCCACCACCTCTTGCCATTAATGCCCATGCATTCACTGATTCCATAAAGATGATACAAAGCTTACCACACTTATACAATGCTTGCTCATTAAGCTTTGCACTCCAAAGTCCCATACCCGAGAAAAACAAAACTGTTGCAAGGGCACCAACTTGCACATTAAATGTAACAAAGTCCCACACTCAAAGAAGCTTTTTCACTCCCTTCACTCTCACCCTATAAAAACAATCATCACCTTTACTCCCCAGACATTCTCGATCCACAAAAAACCCACGATTCACTCTCTACACTCTCCCTCACTCTGTTCTCCCTCACTTCTCTCTCTCTACACTCTCCCTCACTCACTTCATTCTCCTCCTCCACCAGAGTTTGTTACGAGCTGTAACAAACTCCGGCCACCGTAGCCACCACAAGCCACTAATCCTCACCACCACTACCACAAGGCTCTCAACGATCTCACTGTGAACTCTCTCTCTCGTCATCCTCACTCGTTCATCATCATCATACATCATCATTTTGCAAGCGGATCACTGAGCAGCTCAAGATCTCTACAGTTTCCGGGTGAAGTTGTTGATATCATCAAAGCAAGCATCACCGCCATCTCCTTCAAGAGAACGTGGAGCTTCTCAGCAACTTTTGATTCAAGAACGTCAACAGGTTAGCATCTTGAACTCCTTAGCATGCTAGCTATGTATGAGTAGGTCGCATATCTTGAACACATTCCACGCTATTCTCTGCATTTGATCGAAGTACGCGTCCTCTGAAAGTTGATTGAATTCTGTGTGAACTTGTTGTTATCTGAATATGTCATATCCACACTCCAATTCTGTGTAGCATAAGGATTGTGTGGAGGTAGTTATCGTGTGTTTTCATGGAGATCTCGTTAGTTAGATTTTTGTTTTCATTTCGGTTACGATATAAGGAAGAGAATTAGGAAGAAACAATGGCAGATCCATGCTCAGCATGAGATTCCGAGTGGACTGATGGTATGATATGCGATTTCTGTAAAATGATGCGCGCCGCCGTGAAGCTAGCCGGAGAAGACGACCGGAGCCCTAGCTCCGGCGTCGCTGTTTGCTTATGACTCTTTTTCCGTTTGCTGATGTGTCACGCTGATAGTGGTTCATTTCTCCAAATATCTTGTGGTGTTTGTTTTTATTAAATGATTAGTTGATGTGTTGGTTCATTTTGATAGGGTCAGGCTTTGTTTTCGCCTCATATGACTTAAGTATAGTTTGACCAATTGATTTAATTCATTCAGCATTTTGTGTCACGTTGTTCCTTTTCACCAGTACATAATAATAATAATAATAACATGATGCATGAATAAATAAGTAAATGCTGAACAAGGCTAAGATGTGAAGTAAGGAAATCAAGTGGTTTGTAGTAACGTTGGGCCACACGCCTGGGCTGGAAATTGTTTCTGGATCACACCCCTCACTTGCTATCGCACCTTCGCTTTTGGATTGGGCCTTAGCGTCACCATTGCTTTCCCCACCCCCTGTAATTAGGCCCAGTCCTTACTTTTTAAACCATTTCAGTTCTTTAGAAATTGCTTTTGCACCCCCATGCTGTTAATAAAATAAGAAATAAAAATAGACTTTCTTTTATTCTTTTTGCTTGTTAATTGTTTTGCCCAAATAAAATCGATAAAAATTGTGTTCCTACCAATTAGAATTTTAGAATTTCATTTTTTTTTTATTGTTTTAATTGTTCGATTCCCTTGCATTTTAATAGATAATTTTTTCACATAATAAACCATAAACAAAATAATAGTTTTTCTTTAATAATTCAAAAATTTGTTTCCCATGTGAATAAAAATGCATTTGCTTGTGAATAGTTTAAGATGTTGTTCCTTTTATTTTTGTGAATATTTTCAATATATTGTGAAATGCTTAGATAAATTTTCCTTCCTTTATATTAGAAGTAATAACATAGATTTAGAAATTAGGAATAGTTCCCTCTTTTCCATTCTTTTTCTTTTCAACATAAAACACTAATAAAAATACTTGAATAAATTCCCTAAAAAAACAAACACAAAGAAAATACTTAAAACACTAATAATCAAAGTGAAAATTCTTAAAAAGGGAATGGAAGCTTGAACACCCCTTGCTTTAGGGAATGTTCGAGTGCTTGGATCTCCCTTGCTTTAGGGAATCATTCGAGCGTAAGTTCCCAACGTTAAAAGACACAAACCAAAGAGTAACTCGAGTTTCCCTTGCTTTAGGGATTTCCTCGAAACGCTCAAACTCTCTCTTCTCTCTCCTTTCTTAAGGGCATTGTTATCTCCGCTCCATTGCATCCTAGGCTGTCCCTTATGCAAGAGCGCGAGCGTTAACTCCGCCCAACTAAAAAACACAAAAACAAACAAAACTATTGAGCCGAGCTACGGTAACTCTGATTCCTGAAAAGGATACGTAGGCAGCGGGGTAGGGCCCGTGCGAGTACAATTCTTTATTTTCCCTACATTTTGCATTCATTTCGCATTTAGACATAGACATAGTACACACCCTTTAGATAGAAACAAACATAGGTGGATACCATCGAGTACGATGGGCGTGAGGGGTGCTAATACCTTCCCCTTGCGTAACCGACTCCCGTACCTTGATTCTCTGGTCGCAAGACCCTGTTCCTTCCTTTGTTAGGTTTCCTGATATTCCTTTCCCTTATGGGATAAATATATTGGTGGCGACTCTGTTCATTTTTCGCGAGCGTGCGACACCTATCATGTTAACTTCATTTTCATCCCTATTTCGGTAGATCTGAAGAGTACCATTATCCAACAGAACTTGGAGATCTCTTCTCACAATTGAACATCCGTGAGGATCTACACAACATATGCTACAGGAACCGTATTGATGCTGGCGAAAATTCTGCCCTCGACAGAGAGTGGCATGCATTTGTACCAAATCGGCTCTTGAGTAATTGATATTATAGACCCGGTATGGACCAGGACATCCATATACCATGTTTACAACATGCCCTCCATGATTGGGCAGCGGATTTGCTTGCACATTAGGATTCAAATTTCTGAAAGAGAGAAGATTAGATCTAACCAACCTCTGAACTTCATATTTCAAAGCTATGCAATGCTCAAGATCATGGCCAGGTGCTCCTTGATGATAAGGGCATGAGACCTCAGCTTTGTACCACCATGGGAGCCTCTCAGGTACTGGTGGTGGTGCTCTAGTTTGAACGAGACCTTTTTCAATCAAAGCAGGGTACAATTCTGTATAGGTCATTGGAATCGGATCAAACTGTGGAGCTCTTTGCACACGATTCTGATTGTTGTTAAGTTGTTGAGCCTGTTGTCGAGGCTGTTGTTGTTGAAACTGCAGGGTAAATCCCGGATTTGGCGCTGTATTAACGACTGGCGCAATAGCAGAAACCTGTTGTTGACGACTGACATTTCCTCTTGGCTTCCCTTGGGACACCATGTCAACACTTTGTTCTTTCTTCTTTGGGAAACCACTTCCGAACTTTTTGGTTCCACTCGAAGATCCACCTTCTTTAGTCAGACGTCCGGTTCGGACTCATTCTTCTAGACGCATCCCCATGTTTACCATTTCGGTGAAATCACTTGGAGCACTAGCAATCATGCGTTCATAATAAAACGGACTGAGAGTATTCAAGAAGATCTTTGTCATCTCTTTCTCTTTCAACGGTGGATTAATCTGAGCAGCAGTTTCTCTCCATCGTTGGGCATACTCTTTGAAAGCTTCATGGTCTTTCTGAGCCATGGATCGGAGCTGATCTCTGTCTGGAGCCATATCCGAATTGTATTTGTATTGTCGGACAAAGGCCTCACCTAGGTCATTAAATGTTCGAATATTGGTGCTATCCAAGCCTGTGTACCACTTCAGTGCGGCACCAGTCAAACTGTCTTGAAAGTAATGGATAAGCAACTGATGATTATCTGCATAAGTAGACATCTTTCTGGCATACATTACGAGATGACTTTGTGGACAAGAACTACCTTTGTACTTCTCAAAGTCACGGACCTTGAATTTAGCAGGTATTTGTACACTGGGAACCAAACATAGCTCCTGGGCATTCTTTCCAAACAAATCTTTTCCACGGATAGCTTTAACTTCCAACTGCATCTTGTTAAACTGTTCTTGGAGATTTTCCACAAGATTACGCTGATTTGTGCTATCACCTTGATCATGATAAATCTCATTGCCATCATAAGGAACAGTGTGAACCGTAGGGGTCGAAACTGTCATAGTGGGTTGAGAAAGTGCCATAGTGATTTGGGAAAAAGTTACCCCTGAATGTGGAATAAATGCTGAACCTTGTGCAGCAGGTGCTTCAGTTGTAGTTGTTTGAACCCCAGAGAAATTATGGCGGAAACCTGTACCAAAACTGAAAGGCGGGCCCCAACCTTCTGGCATAGAGAAAGATGGAATACCGAATGCAACTGTAGAAACTGGAGTAGTGACTTCAGATGTTACCGTTGCTTGACTGTTAGGTGGCGGCGGCTGATTCTGTGCGGCCATTAAAGAGTCAACCAGAGTAGTGAGACTTTCCAACTTTTCCTGAAGAGTGGTCACTGTACCACGGAGCTCAATATTCTCTTGTTCAGAGTGTTCCATTACTCTTCTTCTGCTTGAACGAGTATTGTATCTGTGATCTGATTGCGAGCGCGGTCGAGAAACTTTGAGACGCGACAGCTTGACGATCTAATGGAGAAAGATCCAAAAGATGAGACTCTATACAACAGACTCGATATGCAGAATGATGTATGCAAAAAGCAATTTATGATTTTTCCAATTATTTTAAAGATTATTCCCTTGCAAACATTGGAACACAAACAATTCTTTTATTCATTCATTTTTATTGTAATAACGGGAAATGTTACAACATCGGAGCGTAGCTCCTTACAAAAGCAAATGATACAATAAAAAGCTAAACAAATCCTAAGCATCTTCATCAGACGAAGAACCAAATGCGTTGTGCAGCTTGAGCTTCATGATTTCTTTCCCATAGTAAGCTTTCAACTCGGCCTTTTCAACCCTCAGTTTGTCAACAACATTCTTCCAGTCGCCAGGCATCGGAGCGTTGCTTGTCGAGGCTTCAAGATTTTTCTTGCTTTCTTTGATGTACCTCCTGATCGCGGCGTTTTTCTGACGAATCTTCTCATCTTTACTCATGAGCCATCCATCTTATTAATAGAGAGTTTCTTCGTGATCTTTCACTCTTTTCTTCAACTTTCTATTTTCCTCATCAGTTTTACGAAACTTTTCCTCCCAAGCGTCTTTTTCTAACCTCATTTTGGCTAAAATCTCTTGGTATTCTTCCGTAGTGTCAATGAGAATGTTGGGTAGTTGAGACACCACAGGGAACATGGGTTTTTCATAATCATAAGGCATTTGAAACTCCTTTGCTCTTTTCTTCACCCAGCTGGTGTAGGCGTCCGTAGCAATGCAATTTCTTATCTCACCTTTTCATTTCCATCGGACGTCGTACCAAGCTCTCACCATTCTTGTTTTCAACCCTTGAGGATCCTCCCCTTCTTGGTAGAAGTAGCTTTCCACTGCGAGACCAACAGGTTTAACTGAATTTGCATACCCGAGTTGTCGTCGGGCTAGGACCGGATTGTAGTTAATTCCTCCTTGTGTACCAATGAGGGGTACATTGGCGAATTCTCCACAACTATCAATGATTTCTGTACCGCAACGAGCCAGAGTATACCAATGGATATCATTATTAGTAAGGGACATAAGTCTTCGAGGCCAATGCAAACCTTCTCGGTTTTCCGTGAAAATAGGAGACTTAGGTAAGTGTGAAACAATCCATTTGTACAAAAGAGGTGCACAACATACAATGATTCCACCACCTTGGCGATTTTTGTGATGAATAGAGAAATACATGTCACCAAGCAAAGTCGGAACAGGATTTCCATTCAGAAAGATCTTTATGGCGTTGATATCAACAAAGTCGTTTATGTTGGGAAACAGAACCAACCCATAGATGAGCAAGGCTAATACAGCTTCAAAAGCTATCATGCTACCAGTGTCAATGAAATCAAAAGCTTTCTTTATTAGAAACTGCGAAGTCAAACCCGGAAGGTTTCCTTTGGTAGTCCAATTACTTTCTATTTCAGATTTCTTCAAGTGGATACCCGCTGCAATGGCTGGTGACTTAGGAATGGCTTCCAAACCATTGAAAGGTATTTTTTCAGACACAGGAATACCCAAAAGATTGGCATATTCTTCCAAGGTTGGTACCAACTGATTGTCTGGAAAGGTGAAACACCGGTAGACGGGATCATAAAACTGAACCAGAGTTTTGAGAAGTCCTTCATCAACATGAGTGTTCAAGATAGGCAAAAGCTTTCCATGGCTTTTCCTAAAATCGGAAGGATCTTGTACAAAAGATGCTAACTCTTTCAGTCTTTCCACATTAGGAGCTTTGAAACCGTACTTCTTGGTATGCCTTTTTACCCACTCCATAACTTAATCCTATAATGTTTGCAAGGAAATTTTTTTTGGAAAAATCATGTTTTTATGGAAAAAGATGGGTTTTTTAATGAATGTATGAATGCATGGATGCATGGATGCCACATATTCAAACATGGTAAGGCAAACATGATAATGCAAACATGGTAGTTCAAACATAGTTCTACAAACATGGTAATTCAAACATGGTACACACAAGTTCAACGGTCCAGCGTCACGAGCATGAGGTCAGAGAACCAAACATGCGATAGTACTAGGGTTTATCACCTGCAAAACATGTTCTACTGATACGTCAGAGTCCACATTTTTCTTTCGGATATTACCGGCTTGCACAACTGAACTTGTGAGCCAGCAATATTCTCAAGAAAAACTCGTCTGAGTGTGGTTCTCCGCATGACAACTAATCCAAGTCTACACCTGAATAGTTTCTGCACCACAACCTAATAAGGCCAGGATGGGTTGGGGTTCTACAGCCAACTCAGCTTCTACAGTTCAATGAAAGCAATAATGTCTTCGCAACTGAACTTGCTAAACATATACTACAAACAAGGAACCTCCACTGAGCGGAAGGATTCTCATGCTGACTTTTTAAGGACTGAACTCCTTGTATGCCATACATGACTATACCCTCCACCTAATTCTTATGTGTACTTAATCCGGGTTAGGATTTGTCCATAATGTATCACTTGTAACAGAACCATAGATGTAACAGAACCACAGAACCAAACATGTAACAAAAATGAAATAACAAACGCAAAAATTAGAATTAACCCTTTCTTTGGAAACAATAAAAAGATTTTTTCCCCAGTGAAGTCGCCATTTTTCTGTCGCGGGCGAAAAATCGTTTTGTTCCTCTTTTTTGTGGATGAGACACCTGATGCCTTCTTTGGGCTCGAGTGCTCAAAAAAATGATTTTTCTTTTGTACCGACCAAACTTTTTATTGTTTCCAAAGTAGGAAAAGGAAAAAAGCTGCAATAACCTAAAAAGTGGGAGAGAGATTCCGGGTAAGAGGGTTGGTTATACGAAGGGAAGGTATTAACACCCAACGTATCTATAGTACTCTATAGGTTTCTTTGTTTTGTTTATTCCATTCTTGTTGTGGTGGAGGTTCTTGTGAGATAGGTGGGACCTAAGGTGTTTGTTTGATTATGCTCGCAAAGATCATCGCGATCCTCTGCATACATATCCCTTAAAGGGAATCAGAGCATCTGTAGCTCGGGGTCTACGGGTGCTAAGGTTTGAATGGTTTCTTTTTGTTTTGTTTTGCTCGCCAAGGATCGACCTTGTGCCTACGTATTCTCAAAGGGATGTTGAGAAAGTCAGAGCAATCGTAGTTCCCACTTATGCTAGTGGAAGCAAAGGAAAATAGACAAATGTCGTCTAAATGCTAGATGTATCTAATCTATATCATCACATACATCTGTTTGATTTTGTTTGAAAATCTTTTCATTATAAGCCCGGGGCCATGCCACTTAGGGTGCTTAGAATGATAAAGATGTTTTTGTGTTTAACCAGCCTTGTGGCAAAAGTTTCAATGAAGTCAGCCTTGTGACAAAAACTTTGATTAATCAGCCAGCCTTGTGGCAAAAGTTTCAATGAAGTCAGCCTTGTGACAAAAACTTTGATTAATCATCCAGTACGGTGGTAAAACAGTTTGATTGATTAGCCAGCCTTGTGGCAAAAAAGTTTTATTTTTGATTGATTGATTGTTTGTGATGATATAGAAGAGATACTCCTAGCATAGAGATGAAAAATGTCTAATCTCCTAGGGTATTTGATTTGGATATTGGGGATGCTTATAAGAAGCCCGTGGGTCCTTGTACGAAGCCCAAGAGGAGGCTATCCGAGGGTCCTTGCATTGAAAGCCCAAGAGGAGGCTATGGGAGGGACAATCCAGGGTCCTTGCATTGTAAGCCCAAGAGGAGGCTATGGGAGGGTCACTCGTTTGTACAAAGCCCAAGGGGAGGCATGGTATAGTTGGTTTGAGCTCTTAGAGCGATTTCACCGGGAAACCATACTCTATGTCCTAACCTAAACTAGGGAGATTCTTTGCACGAAGCCCAATAGGAGGCTATGGGGAACCTAGTGTTATACTAAGTTGAACAAGCACACATATCACACATATGAACAAACATGAACAAGTACATGAACAAATATGAACAGTTATACATATATGACAAAGTGTGTGTATATAATGGAGTTTATGAAGGAAATATACCTGTAAGCATGATCCATTTGTATACACAGGGCTCGGGACTTATACTCGGGGAGAAGTCCACTTGAGTTTATTCAAAGCTATGTAAACAGGTATTTACAAAAGGGCTTGGGACTTATACCTACATGGAGGCCCATGGTATATTTGGGAAGATTTAAAGAAAACCTTCATTTTTGGATTGGTATTCAAAGTTAAAAACAAATTGATTGAGATATGTACAAAAGGCGTACAATGAAATACCTAATTTCATGTACTGGAATGGGTATGTACAAAAGGGGCTTGGGACTTATACCTACGTGGAGGCCCGTGTTTATTTACAAAACATGGTTGATTATTTTCAACAGACGCGAGGTTTGAAAAATTGTTTGAAAGTTATTGTTTTGAAAGAGTTTTCTGTACAAAGAAAAACTGTAGAAAAAAGGAAAAAGGAGTGGGTCTTATACTCTCTAATATTCGAGAGGCCCCTGTTTTATTTTCATAAAACAGGGTGGATGGTTTTGAAAAAAAGATGTGAGATTTATTGTTTTAAAAACTGTTTGGAAGTAATTTGGAAACAGATTTCTGTTTAAAAACTGTACAAAGAAAAAGGGACTTATACTCTCTAATATTCGAGAGGCCCCACATCGTTCTGAAAATCAATTGATCAAATAAAAAGATTTAATCAATAGTTTCTTTCGAAATCAAAAAGAGATGGTTTATCGTTTTTTTGAAAAGAATTGCGATCGCTTGTTTTAAAACGATTTGAAATTGAAAGAAATCAAATTAATCAAGATAAACAAAAAGATTATGCTTAATTAATACCTAAATGATTAGGGCTTGCTCAAAAAATATTTACAAGTGTTTTAAGTTTAAAGATTAAATGAAAAAACAATATTCAAAGCATTTAAAAACACTAAAAAATGTATCATTTTAAACCTAATTAAAAGTGTGTTAAATAAATATTTTTTGATTTTTTTTTTATATTCATGAAATTCATATGTTAAATAAGAAGTGTGCAAAAAATGAATAAAAAATGAATTAATTTGATTGGTCAATGAATTAATTGAAGTTGTGTAAAAAATTGAAAAAAAACAAGTGATAAAAAGATGGTTTTGGCCCTCATGAGTGTTGAACTCGTGACCTTAAGGTTACTACTCAAAAGTTTAACCAACTGGACCACGCGCGTGGTCTGATAATCATTTGCAACGAGTTGTATATATTTTGAATCAAGTTTGTAAAATCAATTTCAAAAAAAAGGCGCCAAGAACACAAACCCTATCTGAATTTGAAAAATCTGAAAACTGGATTGTTTGGATCAAGTGAATAGCCTAACTTGCTCGATTTTGGACGAGGAACATGATGGTACCATTTAATTCCATTTATTTTCACTCTAGGGCCATTGATTCTCTGATGAACACGAAGAACCCTAATTCTATAATTCACTCTGAAATTGTGTATAGTTGATGAATTATGAAATTGATTGAGGGCTATTGATCAGTGATAGTGCAGAAACAAGATGGTAAACCAGTTTTTCATTTATGATGCATGTATGTATGAGTTTGAAGTTGATAGGCACTTACCTCAAAAATGCCAAAGCTGGAGATCGAATTTTGCAGTAGAGGAGTTCCAGTTGTTATTTCTTGATCTAAACACCTTCAGTGGACCTTATGGAACATGTTTGGATGCTTAGAGCAGTTTGAATTCACCTGAGCATGGCCATAGTACCCGATCTGCAGTTGCTTCAAGTATGAATCAAGCTTGGTGATTATGAGGTTACAGATCATATGTGAGTGCTTGGATAGTTCATATGTGATGTATGGATGATGTTAGAAGTGGTAGTTTGGACAGAATTGAGCCTGAACAAAAATTGGCATGATAAGTCTCATGTTATGCATATTTGGAGGTGAGATGATGATTTTGAGTTTTCAGGTGTTTTGGGGTGTATGAGTGATTCAGACACATCATATATGACATTTAGAAGTTGTGGGAAGCATCACTTTGTTCAGAACTTGCAAGGTTTGGAGGTTGAGTTTTCTACCTCACTTTGAAACACATGACTTGTAATTCAAGAAAGAAGAGAGAAAACCTATAATTGTGAGGTTTTGGTGTGATTTGCAATGAAGTTTGGACCTCTATTTATAGGCCAAGAGTTCTGAATGCAGAGCTTTGCAACTTGCTTCAAAGTTTGGTGATTTGGCATTTGGAGATAAAGTGGAATCTTCACATTAAATGCAAATGGTTAAAGTAACTAAACCATGGTTATTTTTCTAAGCTTCTTATCTCTTTCCATTCTGATCTCAAACCAGAAAATATCTATCAATTATTGCATTGGTGTGTCATCACTTGGATCATTGGCCATATAGTATAGAAACTTAGTGAGAATGGCTTGAAATTTCATGCTTAATGACCTCTAATGTCAAAATTCAAAACCATAGCTATGCTCCATATTTTTTCATGCTCTTGGACATTTTGGAAAGCTCATGTTACACACTTCAAAACCCTTGTTGAAAGTTTCTTCAAGACCTTTAAGGAAATGGGTGAAAAAGATCCATGAACTTTGAAGAAAATGAGATTTTAAGTGAATTTTTCAAAAGATGCCAACTTTGAAGCTTCATATCTCTTAAATGGTTGATCTTATGGAAAAAAATTATATGTGTCAAAGTTGTTTATTGGATCAAAATCTACAACTTTCATGTTGGAAGTTTTTTTCAGTTTGTAGGTGAAATTTTGAGTTATTCCCTTTCAAAGTTTGGAAAAAACCATTGAAAAACACTTAGAAAATTTTCTAAGTATGGAAAGTCAAACTTTGACTTTTTGATTCTTGATTGATTTTCTTGATTTTTCTTGATCAAATGAATTCTCATATCATATATTGATGATTTAAAACTTAAAAAGTCATGGTTGACCAAAATTCCCAAAAGTCAATGGTGATCTTGTTGAGTTGACTTTTTCAGACGAATCTCGTTTCTGGAGATTTCAAATGAAACAGGCTATCCTCACCATATGAATGGTATGAATGGATCATATTGAAGAATTAGAGGATATTGAGCCATGGTTTGAGTTGGTGCACCATGTCCTGATTAAAAAGTCAGTTATTCAGTGAATTAGGTCAAAAAACCCTAATTGTCGACCTGATGAAATTGATGACTGTGGATCTTGAATTAAGACACAATCTTCATTGGATATTGTCATAGGGATTATTTGAAGATGATTGAAACCTTTGATTGACTTCCTGGGGATTTTTAGGGTTTCCCAAATGTGATCCCTGATTTCAGTCCCTGATAGTTCAAAACCCTGATCTGAGGATTTGTCTGATCAATCTTTGTGTAGGAGATGTCTTGAGCTAATGGATTAGGTCAAAATGATGCACTTGGGGTCTTGATATCATGTCCCAAGTCATTATGTCAAATTCTGAGTAAAAGTCAAGAGTATGTTGTCTTCAGTCAAAACCCTAATTCAGTCGATTCAGAGCCTTTGAGCTAAATGAAATGACTCCCTGAGGACCAAATGTTGATTGTTGATGAAGATGATTCATTTGAGATGAAGGGAGAACAAAACCCTAATTGATTGTTGCTTGTACTGATGAGTGATTTCTTGTTTAAACCCTGCTGAGCACAAGTAGCAAACACAAGCTATGCAATTTGTTAGAGATGCAAATGATGCATATGCTATGATATGAGGTGGTATCTTAGGTCAAAAATTGGGGTATGACAGAAAGGAATATCAGAAAACCTAACAAAGGAAGGAACCAGGTCTTGCGACCAGAGAATCAAGGTACGGGAGTCGGTTACGCAAGGGGAAGGTATTAGCACCCCTCGCGCCCATCGTACTCGATGGTATCCACCTATGTTTGTTTCTATCTAAAGGGTGTATAACTATGTCTATGTCTAAATGCGAAATGAATGCAAAATGTAGGGAAAATAAAGAATTATACTCGCACGGGCCCTACCCCGCTGCCTACGTATCCTTTTCAGGAATCAGAGTTACCGTAGCTCGGCTCACGATTTTCTGTTTGTTTTTGTGTTTTTTAGTTGGGCGGCGTTAACGCTCACGCTCTTGCATAAGGGATCGCCTAGGATGCAATGGAGCGGAGATAACTTGCCCTTAAGAAAAGAAAAAAGAGATTGGTTTGTGTCTTTTAGGGTAATTCCATGGTGGCAAGAACCTACTACAAGGCTTCGCACCACTTCCTTACTTTGTTTTAAATCTGACCATTTATTAGTGTTTTAAGTGTTTTTGGTTGGTGTTTTTTTAAGGGAATTTGTTTGTGACTCAAATCATACCAAAAAGAGTTTTGTTTTGCATATTTAGAGAACGCACATCGAGGCCTACGCCACAATCGTTTCTCTAAATAACGGTTAAGAAATACATCGAGGTTTCACACCTCCATCATTTCTTCTCCGCTAAGTAAAGGAGATACAAAAAGAGTTTTTTGTGAATATTTAGAGAATGCACATCGAGGCCTACACCACGATCGTTTCTCTAAACAACGGTTAAGAAATACATCGAAGCTTCACACTTCAATCATTTCTTCTCCGCTAAGTAGGAAAGAACATACATCGGGGCCTACACCCCAATCATTTCCTTCCTACTATGAAATATAGTAACGGTATGATCTTCATCGATATTTATTAAGTATTTTAAAAGTTGAAAGGGAAAAGAATGAAAGAAGGGAACTATTTCTAAATCTAGTCTAAGTTGTCTATACAAGGGATTTAAAATGAAAAAACTATACAATTTATTAACAACAAAAAACTATACATGGAGTAGGTAAATGAAAATCAATATGCGACAAATAAAATTGAGAATTATAGCAAACAAATGATATTCACAAGCACACATACATCTATTAATTCGATACAAAAATCGAGACTAAAAATTAATTCCTAAATCTATTAACGAGTTTATTTACAAAGAAGTATTAAACAAAACGATTCAAACCTATGGTAAAAGATGATTAATTAAAGGTTTTAAAACAACTAAAAGAAATTAACAAAAATCATGACAATTATTCTCATAACCTAAAATGTCTATGAACAAATTTTTATGTATTTTTTATATTTGGAAGAAGAATTATGAGTTAAAAGTAAGAGAAAACAAAATAAAAATAAAAATAAAGCCTAAACTGCAAGGGGGGGGGGGGGGTATTAATTATTTTACAATGAACTAAAATGCAGTTTTGAAACGGACTGGGCCTAAACAGGGAGGTGGAAACAACAATCTAGCGCTAAATCCCAACCTAGTAGCCTATGGTGTATTAGCATAGCAAGGGTGTGATTCTGAAAGTCCCAAGCCCATTTAACCTCGTGGCCCAACGCTACACTAACCCATTTGTTCATTTATTTCCACCATTATTGTATCAGCATTTGATTTTTATTTGGCAGCATGTGAAATTAATATGTAACGTGACATAGAACTATAGCATCAATTGGTCATACCATACTTAAGTCACTAGATGACAAAACTATCACAACAGCCAGTCACAAGCTTGCATGTACTCATTCTAATCATATGAATACAACAAAAAAATTAAAAAGGGAAACCGACTCAATAGCCTCTTGCCACGTCGCGGCGGAGAGAAAGATAACACAAAATTCAGACGCCGGAGCTAGGGCTCCGGTCGTCTTCTCCGGTGGCCGCGCTCACTCATCCACCACGAAACGCCAGAAATGAAAGAAAAAATGGCACTGTCCTACTCGGATTTTAATGCCGAATCTAGATCCACTATTGATTTTAGCCTACAGTCGCTTAACCAACAAGAACGAACACAAAACGTATGCACTAATCTGAACTTCAAGAGCAAATAAAAGAGAGCGCTCCTCTTATCGTACCACAGCCATACATGGAGCTTATCATCAATGAGACTCATAAATCATTAGAAACATGCACTCGATTCAGCAGATGCAACACGCACAACCAAATACGCATTATAACTACGATGCTAAGAAGTTTTGGAAACACTTACCTGTTGAAGAAGATTTGATTGAATCTTCAGGGAGTCCAACAACTGCTCCTTTTCTTGATGATAAAATGAATGGTAGCGATGCAAGATTGATTTGTGATGATGCTTCGGTTGTTGCGATTACTTCTTGGAGCGTCGGAGATGATGCTCAGGAACTTGATGAAGGTTAAGCCATGGAGGAGATAATGGTTCAGTTCTGGAGATTGGCGATGGCTAAGGGTTGTTAACAGTTTGTTAGAGGTTGTTGCGATAGTGATGGTGGTATGGAGAAGATGATGATGGAGATTCGATGGAGGTGGAGGAGGTGGTTGTTGGTGGCGGAAGAGTGAAGATGATGAGAGTGATGGTGAAGGTTAGTTATGGAGATGGTAGTGGCAGGTTTGTTGTTGATTGATGAAGATGATGGAGATCCGAAGTGAAGAATGAAGGCTGTAATGGTGGTAGTTATGGCAGTTAGAACGGTTGGGGTTTGTTGATGGTGGTGGATTCAGTTAGGGGTTGTAAAGTTTGTTGGAGAATGATAAGAAGAAGAGAGAGTGGCGAAGATGAGTGAGAGTAGAGAGAGAATTTTGGAAAAAAATGAGAAAATATGAGAGTCCCCGATTTGTGAAAAGCTTTGTGTTTATATATGAGTGAGCATAACATAGGGAGTGTATGGGAGCTTATGGTATGGAACTTGTAGCTTAACATTTCCCCACAACTCAATGACCAAGGATAGGTATGCAAGGTAAGTCTTCAGGGGCTTTTTCACGTGTCATCATGGACTGCATGGCTTAGAGGGTAATGAGTAATAGCTTCTATGTTGCAGCCATGAAGTCGTGCCCATGCCTCACTTTGTGTGCCTATATCTTCCTCCATAGGACACCATTCATTTCAAACTCAAAAGCAACATGAAGAGGGCATATGATTGATGAGTTTTGATGTTTGAGAGTTGTAAAGATGGGGTCTGGAACTTGCTCGAAAATATACTCAAACATCACTTGGCATGGCTGATCCCATCTTGCACGCAGACTTAGGTTTTAGGTCGTATTCATGGCAGGGTTGTGGCTTGGTCAGGGCATGACTTTGAGTGCCTCCATCTCGCTCATAGCGTATTTGAAATTAGTGATCTTAGGCCCATCAGATAGAGGGCATGGCACCGAACATTTTGGCACCAAGTTTGATCCCAATAGAAGTTTATAGAGCCTTAAATTTGACCTCCAAATTGGCATCCTAGGTGTTTGACAAAATGCGCATGCGTGACTTGGATTTCTGCCTGGCCAGAAGCATGATCTTGGCATTGTGAGGATGCGACTTTGAAGACTCATAATTGGTTCAATACTCACCCAAATGGATTAATTATTGTTTTATTGTGTAAAGGGCATAGCAAGGAATGGATTCATGCTATGTTTGAATTTGTAGGATCCCTGAATTTCCATATAATTGGCTTCAAAGTTGGCACGCCACGTGCTCGATGAAATGTGTTATGTATGACCAGAAATGTGCCCAGCTTCATGACTTGAACAAATGAAATTTCCCAATTTCAAACTCTTATATCTCTTGATCCAGGCTTCAAATGGAAAAGTGTTCAACTACAAAGTCGTTCTCCTCCATGAGAGGAACAACTTTGATGTTGTAAGTTTCCCCAAAAGGTTCCATTTGCCACGTGTAAAATGATGATGAAGTGGACTACTCACTAAAATTTTAAGAGCCAAAAATTTTCTAAGTACAAAACTTTCCTTTTTTTGATTATTTTATATTTTTGGCTACTTTTGTCAAACTCCCGATTTTATTCATTCCTCGACATTTCTTGACCGATTTTCCACCAAAAGTCGATATTCGAATAATTCTCCTGATTTTGACCCAAAAGTCAACTGTTCTGATTTTTCCGACTATTGATGAAATTCCCGATTAAATCTCCCCTAGAAATCAACTAAACACTTCCACACAAGCATCATGCCACTTCTCTCCATAAAATCAGCTCTTGATCAATGTATTTGACCAAAAAGTCGACTGCGTTGACTTTGGTCAAGAAACCCTAATTCAGGATAATCAGATGAACATCAAGCTTGTACTTTTCAACCAATACCTTGAGTCGAGAATGAGAAAACCCTGATTTCAAAAGATCTTGGGCAAGATGATGACACCTCATATTAGGCTTCAAGTTTCTTCTTCTGATCAAGGACCAATGATATGGATGTATGCGATGGTATGACCTAAATGGATGTACGTTTATGAATTGCAAGCCAGATAAATAAGGGTAGGACAAATTTGGGGTATGACAATAGGGAGTGATTATTCTCACGGCTTAGTATTCATCACATCTTAAACCATTAAGGTAACAAAACAAGTTCATCCCATCTATATGATCTTCGTCTACTACCAACAAGAGATTAAGGGTGATCAAGTCCTCAATTTTTCAATAGATAGCCGACAACCATATTTAAGCATAAACTGTCGTTACTACATAATAGTGTCCTTTCCGAGTTTGCACTCAAACTCATTAACATCGTCATAGTTCACTAATTCACTTTGGGTCTTCACAACTCGCACACTTCCCTCTCATTGGATCTTGTCGGTGAGACACCGATGTTCAAACATTTTACACAATCCGCTTCATAGTCACTTAGAATCACACACTTATTAAGTACTTCTAAACTTCATATTTACTAATATACTCGTACATTACTATTCATCTCGTTCCAAATCAAAATTCTCATCTTAGCAAAATACTGCGATAACATCCATAACTCGTGGTTTTTCTCCAAATTTCATGACATACTTCATGTCCAAATATCATTCCACTCATAATCTCAACAAAGTATTCCTCACATTAATAGGTGTTAGAAATTCTCTACAATTCTTCTTTTATACATGTCGTTGCTTTGACATCACAAATACGACTTCAACTGTTCCAAAGTTTATTTCACCTTTACTACTAATTTACTCATTCACTAAAATCCATCGGTATTCAAATCATCTTTGTTATCGAACATCTCATCAACTTATTTGTCGACAACATGTTCTACTCAATTTTGTTTCAAACAATTACGGTAGTAGGCATTCTTATTCAACAAGTTTCACGCTTTCTTAACCGACTTCAGAATATCTCTTCATAGGATCAACCTACTGTATTTATAAATCTCCCATAAGGTAGAACATAATCTCTCCTTTTCGTAGGTTCAAATGGCACGTTAATCCGATACTCGGAACTCAAGATATGAATTTCCCAATCGTTGTCCGAAAATCCAACACCGACATCATGCAGCGACACTCTATACGATATATCTAAAACTCTTCAAATGATATATTCAATTCTTAAGATTAATCCTCAACAAACCTTCTAATTATTCCTTCAATCCGTTCAACACTGACACTGACATCCCGTGCAGTACCAATAAACAAGTCTAGTTATAAGAACTAGAGTAACCGTAACTTCACCTCTTTCCAACGTCATCCTGTCACAATTAATTATGTTACAGCTGCTGCAACCATTTTTATAACAAGGTTCATCTCGTTAGCTTTCCGACGCTTCAAACGGAACTCAATTCGGATGTCTAGAACTCCAGTTATGAATTTTTGAAGTTCTGCAGCTATTCAGCAATTTTCCTGCGTTTTGCTTACGAAATTCTCACTTGAAAACTCATTCTCTTCAACTCGATCGCATTCCAAACAGCCCCTTATCATATTTCTTCACTTCCAAACATTCTTATAACTTGAGCAACACATCCCATCGCTGAAGTGCGATTTCTGAAACATTACGACGACAATCCTTTTTGCAAACTTGCAGCTGAACCTCTTCCGAGACGTATGGCTACTCAACTGACATCTTCGCAGCACACCGGCAGTGCTGACACATCGCAACCTTCTAATTTCCTCCTCTTACAATAACTGTCAATTACCTCTAATCATCTTCCTTCAAGATGTTCCAACTCAATTACCAGTCAAGTCTTGATTCCAAGTCGCCTTCAATTCGGATATAACAAACTCCAACAACACTTGCACTGCTGCCAACAACAGCCTACTGAATCAATCATCTTACAACTGAACGTAACCGAGAAGCCAAGCTTCTCCCCCACTTGTTTCAATCCAACACCTGCAACAAAACAAACAAGTATCGACAGTGATTCACTCACATGTCGTGTACCAAGGGATAAAACACCGACAGTATACAACTGTCGTGCAACTCAACTGACTCGACAATTGGCCTGACGGACCGACCTGCTCTGATACCACTATTGTAACACCCTTCTAATCCCCGCGGAAAATAATAAATTAATTCAGAGTAAAACATGAAAACAAGGGTGCCACAATTCCAATTAAAACAAATTTATTATAAATCCATTGTCATTCTTTCACTAAGGAACAATTCAACATAATACATAAACATCTCATGTTAACACAGCGGAAAATTCATCATACGGATAAGCATAACATCATCTATGCAATATCCCACGGAATTAATACAATAACAACACGATAGAGCATCTTCATAGACTCTAAACTAGCTTTCCCCCAGTGTTACAATATCAGAGCAAGACACCTGACGCTACTCTAATACACTGACTTATGAGCTAATCCTCACCAAGTCGAAAGCAGCTATCCTCAATCTGAAAATGTCAACAGTAAGGGTGAGTCTCATCACAGTTAACAAATGTTATTACATCTTTAATAACAACAAATCATAGTTATATTATTCACCCAATTCCATCATATTCAGATTATCAGGAACATCTATCGTTTACACAAACATCAACAGAACACGTCTTTCACACAGACGTTCATATTCAACATTAATTCAACAAAACACGCAATTAACACATCATCAATATTTATAACACTGGAATACTTCCAATCATGTTATAAAAGTATGCATATGTATGAACTGACACTATGCATGTGGTACCAACCTCATCAATGGGAAAACCCACCGACCGATCCATCATCATCCAGATACGGCCCTGCCAGCACAGATTCCACGCAATGGGAATCATGCCCTTCACTGATCCAACACACCCTTATGGATACAATATCATCAATGCACATGAATGAATGCAACATATACAACATACTTATACCATCGTCAAGTCTAATGAGTAACATTGTCAAATACTCATTTCATCATCATCATCAACATCATTATCATCATCAAAGTATGTTTATATACATTAACATCATTCAAATACAGTCAATCATCATCCTAATCATCATCATTAAATAACATACATGTGTCCACATTAATCATCATCATTAACAAGAAGAACACACATGTATCCACATCATTCCAACATAACTCAATCAACATCATATAATTCTCAACAAATCATCACATCATAATGTTTTTCAAAACAACATCTTATATTGTCACATTTCATCATATATGTCAACAATACACCATCCAATTAAACAAATCGTCACATAATTAATATTTCAACAAAGCATGTATTTAACATATCTCATCACATATATGTACGATACATCATTCACCAAGAAATAAAATCATATTTAAAAATAATTGGATTCACATCTCATTTCATCATTTAAACACGTAGGCTATCTCATAAGATTCATCGTGCTCGAAACGGCACTAAAAACGGACCTACGGTTCAAAAGTTACACATCATTTAACTTTTCAAGAAAATAATTATTGCTACAGCACGCGGCGCAACCAAGACTTGCGGCGCGACCTGAACCACAAAAACACGTTCGCGGAGCCAACCTATGCACGCGGCGCGAAACGAGAAAACAAGTACGCCTTCGCGGCGCCAACACATGGACGCGGCGCGACCTGAGCGTATCACAACTTCTTGGAATTCTGCCCAACGGTTTGCGGCACAAACAGAGGTTCGCGGCGCGACCTGGCGATTTCACAAACTTTCAGGTCTGCGTCAGATCCTGCAATCTCACCCAATCTGAGTCCAAAATTGACTCTAAACATCATATACAGGCAGTTAATCATCAATTGCATCATTATTCATCATCACACATCAAAACAACACACAATCAATCAATAATCCATGCAATTTTCATCAATTCATAACCTCCCCAAACCTAACATATAATCCAATTGACTCAACAACATCCCTAATCAATATTATTATCTAAGAACACGATAATAGATGATAACCGGAGAGTCCCCCCTTACCTTAGCCAAAGATTCTTGATTGGTTCTTTTCCTCTTTGTTCCTCTTCACGTACCAGCTTCCCAATCTCTCATCTCCTCTGCTCCGCTTTTCACGTTCCTTTTCATTATTCCCAATTCTTATTATTTTATAAAATAAACTTTAATTGGAATAAGACCTTTACAAACATAACACCCCCTCATTCTTTAACATCACACATGGCCCAATACCATAAACCATCCTTTTCCAATTAAATTCTACAAATCACCAATAATTCTAATTATTAATTAAATTTCCATTTAAATTAAAAATTAAAATATACGGGTGTTACAGAACCAAACATATTGAGATTGATCGACACTTCATAAAAGAGAAGTTAGATGTTGGAATCATATGTCTCCCTTTTGTGACTTCAAATCAGCAAACTGCAGATATCCTTACCAAAAGTTTGGCAAGACCAACCTTTGAGCATTTGATTGAGAAGTTGGGCATGATAGATATCTATGCACCAACTTGAGAGGGGGTGTTGAAATATATTATTTCTATTTGTATTATTTCCCTATTTGTATTATTTTCCTTTATTCTCCATTAAGGAAAGAATTAATATCATTATTGTATTACCATTATATATACCAGCCTAGAGCTGAGGAATAAAATACAACAGCTTTTTACCATTCCTTTCAATACAATCCATTGTACAACTAAGTGAAACTATATCTACTAATATTTTTCATACATTTTTTTCAACTCATTGTACAATTAAGTGAAACTATATCTACTAATATTTTTCATACATTTTTTTCAACTCATTGTACAATTAAGTGAAACTTGATTTTTCAGCCTATTACATTTCTATTATTTAATGTCAAAGGTGATCTATCTACTATATCTTCTAATATGCAGCTCATTGATTGGTAAATATGATAGTGGCAGTCGAAGTTCTATTTCTGGTCAAGAATCACATGGGATGTATAGTTGTTGGCAGGGAACAAACACCTTATATACTTGCTTACAGTAGTAGTTCCTCAATGCAACAAGCACCACCACCCACTTCTGCTAAGGTATCTTCTATATAATGCCGATGGAAGTTAATTAACCATGATTCTTTATGTCTACACAATGCCACTGCAATGATAGGTTATTGTGCTGTTTGGGGAGTTTGAAACAATGTCAGGAAATTTTAGATAATTGTGTAATGCCTTAGTTAATATTGTCTTGGGATTGAAAGTTTAGATTGGTTCTTATAATATTGTGAAAAAATTGACATCTTATAAAATTCTGAACTGCAGAATTTATATTCACAGAGAACATGTACACAGCTGAAAAGAACATGAATGCGTGCTCTTTTTTGCAACATAGAGGGGAAGTGAATGCGTTCGGTAACTTTTGCATGCCACACATGTGGGTGTTTTGCAATTGAGCATTTGGGTTGATCCATACTTTATTTTTGATGCCCAAAAGACCTGACTTTTAGAGCTTTATTTGCCTTTTTTAATTTAGGTTTGGTTTAGTTCTCTAAGGTTGTATAAGTAGTTTCTCAAGAAGCATGGACATGATGACAATGTGAAATTTTAGATATTCCATTGAAATTTGAAGTATTATGATTTGAATATGATGATATATGGTCATGGTTTTGTTTGTGCAGTGCATTGGATTGATGTAGGCCCATGCTTATTCATTTCAATTTTAGGTATTAGGCTTATGCATAGGCAACACTGCTTTTTTGAAGTGCTCCATCAAACTATCTTGATATTGAAACAATTTTTTTTCTTCTTTATTAGTTGATTATAATTTTTGGCAAGTAGGTTCCTGGGATTAAGAGTTGCAGTACTCAATATTCTTCTCTACGTCAAATGCGACTGAAACTAAAATTTGCTCTTTCCTTCTGACCAAATCTCAGGCCTGTTGAATTACTGCAATCAAACAAGGAGTACACTGAAAAAGATATTACTAATGAGGTACTAAGAGAAAGATCTACCACATTTGGCTCATCAAACAGCTCCTTAGAAAGCTTTTCATTATCATGTTTCACCATTCCAATATACATGGTAGGAAATTGTGGCATTGAATGGTCCACGTAGTATATTTCACCGAGTAGGAAAAGAATTGGTGGTTGTTCATATTGTTGTTGCGCAATGTTTAACTTGTGATAAATTATTATTATGTTTCTAAATATGGATAAAAATGTTTACATTTTTTAAAACTTTAATACAAAGTTGTAAGTAAATGATATGTTAAATAAAGTTTCTCAATATTTTTAAAAAATAAAATATAACAAGGAAAAATATATGTTTGTTGATCAATTATTCAAAAAAAATTGTTTTCATAAACTACATCGATAAAAAAACATATATTTTGCAAAGAGGCAGAAGCAAATGATTAACACATAAATTACTTTAAAAATAATTTATTGCATAATCATATATATATATATATATATATATATATATATATATATATATATATATATATATATATATATATATATATATATATATATATATATATATATATATATATATATATATATATATCAACTTTTAAGATGTAGATAGATTCTTTAGAAAGCCATGTTTAAAATAATTACCTTTTTTTAAGTATTAAAAGAAAATAAATTATTTTGTTTTTCTTTTCTTTCTCCATCTCATAAATCACTCTTTTTCTCTTTTTTGAATCACCATTTATTACAATTAAACTTATGTAATATTTATTTATTTTACAATTAGGTGATTTATTTTTTAAATTTAAATGTAAGTGTAGAGAATTTTAGAGTTTAAAATCATTGAAACTGGTATTGTGTGGTCTAACATGGGTAAATACATGTTGATATCTGGTATGATATCGTCACTTTGTTACCTACTTATTTGTAAATATTTCAATATAGTTATTAGACGTATTAGATTTATCATATTTCAATATAGTTATTAGACGTATTAGATTTATCATGTTGGTTATTTCCGACCTACTTATTTGTAAATATTTCAAATAATGTGGTTCTACTTCTATCACCTTATCTATCATATAAGAAAATAAGATGTTCTTGAAATATCAATATTGTCCTTTTTTCAAATACTCTTTATTTGGCATGTCCACGTGGACACTCTCTTCTTGCAGTCTCTTCACTTCTCACTCTCTCCTTCCTCCTTCTCTTTTTACGCAACCTTCTCCTTCTTTTTTTTCGCAAAATATTTTTCAACTATTTACTTTATGAAAACCTTTCCAATCAAATCTGCAGCAGACTCAACTTTTCAGGTTTGCTTGCAACTCTGGTTTTCCTCCTATCGATACAAACCCTATCTCTCTTCATTTTCCTCTTCTTCTTCGTCTTCATCAACATTCTTCTTCTTCCTCTTCCTCAAGCTTCATTCTGAAACAACATCATCACCATGATTTGGTATGGTTTGTTTGCTCAACCTATGAAATTTACATAACTATTTTTTTCAGATCCAACGCTTCCATGGTTTATTGATTTGTATCTTATAAGTTATAAATGTAAGCATATATGTGACTATGTATTGTTGTTATTTGTTTCATCTGACATATTCAATGTTGTGTTTTTATAGGGTTTTCTATGTTGCTATGATTTTTGTTGTACGGCCACTGCGACGACATATCCATCTTAATGTTTTGGTTTTTCTGGATGTTTGGATCTCACCAGGTTTGTGGGAAGGTCGACAAAAAAAGCCAAATCTCAAGGAAAGAAAATTCAAAGAACTGGTGAACAAGAGATATCGAAGATACTAGGGAACTTGGCTTGGGTTTATTTGCAAAAAGGCGACTAAAAAACAATGGAAGAACATTATAGGTGAGTATTTTGTTAGATGGAATAAAAATGCATTTTCTGATTTTTGTTTTCCTTTATCGGAGACTAAATATTAGTCATACTGTCATTGCTTTTTAAAAACAAATTATAATTGAAATTGTTGAACTAATTGCTTCCTTAATCTTTTGCTATTCACATCTTTCAGGAGTATTAAACATGCATTCAATCCTGATGGATGAAATTGTAGGTGAAGGTAGCGTGTATGTTTTTTTTTAAATTTATGCTACTAATGGATGAAATTGTATATGAACTTTCGTGTTTCAGTTTACCAATTTAAGGCATGTCTGAGCTTGCCCTCCATGTGTTTGACAAAAAGCAAGAATGACGCAGTGGTTCTCGTTGCTGTGTTTCATGGTGTGAGGATTGAAAGGCCCGGCCAGGATCTCTAAAATTTATGTGAAGCTTGAGAGAAGCAGAGCACAGGATGATCTCGGTGTTTGAATTGCGAGAAGTCGGGAAATAGATGAAAATTAGAGGTTGAATTAAAGTTAGATTCCAAACATTTAAAAAATGCAACACGTCGGTTGAATTAAAACATGTTGCAGAGAGAGAAAGGTCATTCAAACTGGAAGAAGACATGAGTCACAATACCATCGTCGACAAGGAAAGCTAAGAAATTTTCTACTGGCTTCTTAAAGGTGAATAATATGCAACAAGTCTTTCTCTAAGCATTTTAGGTAATTCTTAATTAGTGAAAAAGACCCATCTTTATGTTTATATGTAATTCTTTGATTTAGTTATATCATTGTTGATTTTATTTCTCTAGGCCAACGGTTCTTCTATTTTCTGAACATATATTTCCCTGTTACAGTTTTATTTCTCTAGGCCAATGGTTCTTTAATTTCTCTTTGCCTGAATCTCTTGAGTCTTGAAGCCCTAATTTGAGGACTTGGTCAACAAGCAACAAGTTCTTGGTGGTTGATTAAAGTTGATGATGCATACATGTATATGAGATGCTATATGATGTGAAATCTTACGGGAGGAGGTAAAAATTTGGGTATGACATCTCATATGAAAGGTAGTGCTTCTAAAAGAGGCTCCATCTTGTTTGGAGGCTTGATTAGCTCCTTGGCCCGTGCGTTTGGCCTTCATGCTCAGCTTGAGAACTTAGAGTCTATGTTTTCCCACACTCTTGATGTTGATTTTTTCAGATACATGCAATTTTGTAGAAATCGAAGAGAGGGAAGGCAACACCTTATGATTCATTATAAAATTGTTAAAGGCATTGTATTACCTTGCCCTTCACGCACTAATGTGTGAGTAAGGGCCAATTGATATTGATGCTCTTGAGTACACTACCCATTACCCACAACAGTTTCTGCTAATGCAGAAGCAGGTAATGACACGGACGATGAGTTTGACACTGCACCACATGCTTTTGACTATTATGTAGGTAATTCCTTCGGTCCTCAAGATCACACTAGAGAAGTCCCTTAGGAGGGACCTGATTCATTGTTATACATGATATACAAATAACAACAGGATATGATGGGGTAAATTCAAGCAATGCAACAGAGTAAAATTTCATTGCAACAAACCCAAATTTCTATGCAAGCATCTATTCATACACTACATGAATAAAATGGTGAAATGCTTGCATATGTGAGACTTCAGCAGGGAAGAGGTCAAAAGGCACCCCATATAGAGGAGCCAAGAGGAAGCTCTAGAGGAGCCCACTCAAGAAGGGCACGTGACTTGAATGTGAGGGGCTGTCACGACCATGATTAGTCGACACACAGGTTCTATCTTTCCTTTTTTACCTTAGATCGAAACATTGGGGACAGTGTTGGGTTTAAGTGTGAGAAAGGAACTTTACTTTCTTTCTAGTTGGATTTCCTGTTTTCTAGTTTAGGTATATTGTTTTCTAGTGCTTTTCATATTTTTAGTTTGTTTATCGAATCATTACATGTGTTGTCGAGTCTTTATGCATGGTTTCGGTTGTATATTGAATATTCTCCATTTCTTGAGCCATAACAAAACATTTTGCAAAAAAAAAAACAGTATCTATTTTAAAATTGGTTGGCTATTAGACAAATCTAGGACAGGATGTGAAAACTTGGGAAATCTCCAAAAACATCAGTATTGTTTTAACACCATAAGTCTCTTAATTATAGAGATCGATCTGGATAATTGTTATGTTCTATCCTTAAATTCTCACCCCAAAATGAGTCCTTAAGTAGTTTATTTTAGCAATCAGCTCCGACTTAAGCATGCTCTACGCAAGGAAGCTGATGAATATAAGTGAATGTTCCTAAGTTTTCCTTTCTACTATGATTAAATGCAAATAGGTAATGCACCCCTAAGTTGGGTGACCTTCACACAGTCAATTAACCCAACGGTTGTGAAACCTACAAAAAATAGAGAAAAACTCATTGTTAGTTAGTTCAGAGGTTTCTTGTACTGAACTTTGTAAGGAGGATTAAGGTTTGATCCCCCGTAACTATAATAGGGTAAGCAAAGGGGTTACACCGCTAAAAGTTCCAGAACCTTGTGCAAAAATATCAGAGTCACTAAGCGATCGCCTTGCTATGAGCATGTACGAATAACATGCTTAATGTGATTGCGCCTTATTGAAAAAGAACGTAAAAAGGGGATAAGTAAGCTAGGCTTAAGCATAATGACATGATTTAGATTGGTTTTTATATGGTAAAGACTTATGCCCGCGAAGATGCGGAATGTGTTATTATGACACCCTTGTTTTTGTGAATTAGTACCTGTGGACATAGCCTTGTTCTAAATAAAGTTTTTATGCCTAGATTTACTGTTGAGTATCGTTGTTTACTTTTAGGCTTAAATGCACTCTTGGACCCCCTAATTTGATATTTTTTAAGTTTTAGTCCTCTCATTCTAAAAACCAATTTTGTAGTCCCTAAACTTTACATCTTTTGGAATTTTCATGATTCCCCTCCAATTTTGCACACGTGACATTCTCGTTAATAAAGTGGCACTACTACAGTGGAGTCGGGTCATATTTTATATCATTTTTAATAGAAATTATTTATTTTTAATTTATATATTATTAATAATTTTTAAATTTCATTTTAATTTAATATTTGAATAATTTAAATATGCAAAATAGTAATATTTCCTTATTCCCTTTCTGGAAAAATGAAGAACGCTAATTCCTTTTCTCTCCGAACACCATTATTGCTTAAGCACAATCTCTCAAGCACCATTCTTGTTCTTTCGAATCCAAGCTCTATCATGCGAGAAATTAAACACTACTTTATATTTGTTCTCTTCTTTGATTTCAGATTTTTCTTTTAATCTCCACAAAACACACTACTTACTTACCCATAGATTCTTTCCTTATTTCTATACAGATTTTTTTGATGTGGTTGATGCGGTAAAAAGATTTCATTGAAATTGTTTACTTTATTGAAATTGTTTCTTCAGCACAGATTTTGTTTACTTTATAACCCAGATTTTGCACCATTGTTTCTTATTTACAGATTTTGTTGATTTGGATGGTTTAAACTGAAACTATACCTTTTTTATGGCGTCTGGGTTTCTCAAACTACAACAAACCATTTATACTATGTGGCTTAAATCCTTAAACTTTTTGTTAATTTATTCCTAGTTGTTGAATTTGGAATTGGAGTTAGCAGCCAAATGCATTTTGTTGATTATAATGGAAATTAGTGGATGGCTTTGTTGTAGAAAGTATTTGGAGATTTTTTTAACTCATGAATTATAGTTAATTAGTATTGTTGTTGTTAAATCAATGCTAAGAACAAAGTATAATGCAAGGAAAGAGTAAAGAACAAGGAAGAAGAATAACACAAGAATTGGTTATAACTGCTATTCTTTTACTTTCTCTTAAAACAAGATTACAAGTTTACAAGAATAACAAATAACCTCTCTCACCCTAAGTTGGGATTTGCAGCTTAGCAATGATGAGAGACTAGTATGCTATTTATAATAAAACCTAACATACTAACTAATGGGCTTTTTCAGCAAGGCCCATTACACAAGTCAACTTAATACACAAGCTAACTTAACAAATTAGGGTTTAAACACTAAAACCTAATTTAACATGCTAACAACCCTAGCATCTTCGACATCTGCATGCTAGACCCATCTTCGACTACAACATGCATACTTCGAAACTAGCATGTGAACAACCTTCGCCTTCATGCTTAACTTTGTCGAACTGTTGAACCAAGAAGCTACCCTTCGACCATACTAGAGTTCGATCCAATTTCTCACAAATCTCCACCTTGGACCTAACTCTACAACATCAAGGGAACGTCTAGCTTTTTTCATGCAGCTTTATCAACTGCTTACAGTGGAAAAACTTGCAACTTGGCAATGTCTCGGTGATCATATCAGCATCATTGTCTTCAGTCGAAACCTTCAGCACTTGGACTTCTCCACGCTCGATTACTCCTCTGACGAAATGCAGCCTCACATCAATGTGCTTAGTTCGCTCATGATAGGCTGAATTCTTCGACAGGTGTATTGCACTTTGACTATCACATTTAACAATGATACCTTGACCTTGAAGTTTCAGCTCCTTTGCAAAACCTTCAAGCCATAATGCTTCTTTCACAACTTCAGTTAGGGCAATATACTCCGCTTAAGTGGCTGATAAAGCAACAACCTTCTGAAGTGTTGCTTTCCAACTAACTGCGATGCCAAACATAGTGAAAACATATCCAGAAATAGATTTTCTGGAATCCATACAACCTGCATAATCAGAGTCGACATACCCTTCAATTACTGCTTTACTATCTTCACCTAAGGCTCCACCATAAATTAGGACTCTGTTCAGAGACCCATTTATGTACCTTAAAATCCACTTCAATGCTTGCTAATGAGCCTTTCCAGGATTTTCCATGTACCTTCTTACAAGACTTACTGCATATGCTATGTCGGGTCTAGTACAGACCATAGCATACATCAAAGAACCAACTATATTAGCATATGGGATGCTATTCATATAGGCTCTTTCGACATCAGTACTGGGACACTGATCAATACTCAGCTTGAATTGAGGGTTTGTTGGAGTCACAACTGGCTTCGAATTTGACATACCAAACTTTTCGAGAATCTTTCATAGATATGCCTCTTGAGATAAGCATAACTTCGACTTCTTTCTATCTCTTCGAATGTCAGTTCCAAGAATCCTGGAAGCAGCTCCCAGATCCTTCATATCGAACTCCTTATAAAGTTCAGCCTTCACCCTCGTCACATCTTCAACATTGTTGCTTGCTATAAGAATATCATCCACATAAAGCAACAAAATAACAAATGAATTACCAGGTCGAAATCTGAAGTAAACGCAGTGGTCGAACTGACTTCTAATGAAACTTATGCGTGACATGAACTTGTCGAATCTTCTATTCCACTGTCGAGGAGATTGTTTCAGCCCACACAAAGATCTCTTTAACTTGCACACATAATCTTCCTTCCCCTTTTTGACATACCCTTCAGGTTGCCTCACTAGGATCGTTTCATCTAGATCACCATACAAGAACGCAGTCTTCACATCCATCTGTTCTAGTTCAAGATCGAACTGTGCCACCATGGCAAGCAACATTCGAGTGGACCTATGCTTCACAACAGGAAAAAACACATCATTAAAGTCGACACCTTCTTTCTGAGTGAAACCCCTTGCAACTAACCTTGCCTTGTATCTGTTCGACGTCACTCCTTCAATTCCTTCCTTAACTTCGAAAATCCATTTACAGCTGACTAACCTTGCCCCAGCAGGTTTCTTGATCAGTTCCCAAGTGTGATTATCATGAAGAGATTTCATCTCATCATCCATGGCCTTCAGCCATTCAGGCTATTTCGACTCCTTATAACTTCCTTGTAGTCTCTAGGTTCTTCGTCTAGAACCTCACTTGTAGAGATTAAGGCATAAGCTATAAGATCTACATACCCAAGTCTCTGAGGTGCCTTGATGACTCTTCTCGACCTATCTCTCGACAATAGGTAGTCATCGACAGTTTCCTCATCCTCAGCATCTTATGCTTCTTTTTCGACTTCATATGGGATATGCAATTCAGCATCGACATGCTCCACCTCAACAGGAATCTCTACCTGTTCCAGCTCTTCGTCATATGTTTCTGTACTTCGACCAACATCATCAGTTTTCTTAAAAGCCATTTCAACTTCATTGAAAACTACATCTCGACTGGTGATACACCTCCTATGACTTGGCTCTAGGCACCATAGCCTATAAGCTTTGACTCCTTCGGGGTATCCCATGAACATGCATTTCAGAGCTCTAGGTTCGAACTTGTCTTGCCTAATGTGAGCATAGGCTATGCAGCCAAATACTCTCAGTTTGTCGAGATCTGGTGGATGTCCCGACCAAACTTCTTCAGGTGTCTTCATATCTAACACTGTCGAAGGACATCTGTTTATCAGATATGTTGCAGTCGAAACAGCCTCAGCCCAGAACACCTTCATTAACCCCGCACTAGTCAACATGCATCTGACTCTTTCCAAAATAGTTCGATTAAACCTTTCAGCCAAACCATTTTGTTGTGGAGTACCTGCAGTAGTTCTGTGCCTTGCAATACCTGAGTCAGCACAAAAACTGTCGAACGCTTGATTGCAAAATTCAAGGCCATTATCGGTTCTCAACCTCTTGACCTTCCAGCCAGTTTGATTTTCAACCAGAGTCTTCCAACTTTTGAAATTCTCAAAATTTTCATCCTTAGTCTTCTGGATGAATACCCATAATTTTTTGGAATAATCATCTACTATGGATAGAAAATACCATGCTCCTGAATGTGATGGACACCTTGCAGGCCCCCAAAGATCAGCATGGATGTAATCAAGGGATCCATGTGTTATTTGTTTGCCTTTGTTGAATTTCACTCTGCAAGATTTTCCAAGTACACAGGGTTCACAAAACTTTAGCTTTTCGACTTTGTCTCCACCAAGCAGATTTTGTTTCCCTAATTCGACCAGACCCCTTTCACTGACATGGCCCAATATCATGTGCCAGATTTCTGTCTTCGACAAAGGTTTCGTGGATGCAACATTTGTCGAACCACTTACAACTTCAGCCTCAAGGGTATATAAGCCTTGTATCATCACGCCTCTCAAGACTTCCTTCGACCCCTTCATGACTCTTAGGACATTTTTCTCTCCTTGGAAAACATATCCTTTCTTGTCGAATTCACCAAGAGAAAGTAGATTTCTCTTCAAATCAGGAACATACCTGACTTCAGTCAACAACCTTATTGACTCATCATGGAGCTTGAACCTTACAGATCCAACACCTGCAATCTTACAAGCCTTGTTGTTTCCCAGCAATAGTGATCCACCATCTTGATCACATAATTCCTCGAACAAGTCTTTGTTTGGAGTCATAAGCCAAGTGCAACCTGAATCCATAATCCACTCTCTTCTCGAGTCACTGCTTGAAACCACAAGAACATCAGATGATTCGAAATCATCTTGAACAATGGATGGATTGCCATTATCCTTACCTCCATGATCTTTCAGGCGTTTAGGGCACACCTTTCTTGTCTGACCATCCTTCTTACAATGATAGCATCGAATGCCAGATACTTCGCCACTGTAAGACTTCGACTGGCTTTTGC
>NC_081185.1:29218873-29240682 GCF_029867415.1 Vicia villosa
TAATTCTCATTGAAGATTGGAAATTTCTTTACTCACCTCCCTATGGGGGTCATCCCCAGCAAAAACCCCACTTTACCCCTGTTTCGGAAATGCATTTTTCGAAATATTTTTTTTTTTAAAATTTTTTCAGACTTCGGAAGTGCATTTCCGAAAAAATCCCAAAAATTGAGATTTTGATTAATTCGGAGATGCATCTCCAAAAAAAAATCTAAAAATTCCAAAAATTAATTTTAGGATATTAATTAATTCATATATCATAAATTTGATATAATTTATGAGTAATGAATAATAATAATTATATAATTCGATATAATTTATGAGTTATGAATAATAATTATTATATATTTCTATTCTGATTCATATTTTAAAATTTAAAATAATTTTAATTAAAATAATTAAAATAATTTCACTTACAAAATGAGTTATAATTTTTTATTTATATATTTATAATAATTATTATGTATTTACAAAAAAAATAAAAAAACGAGTGTTTTAATTTATATATTTATATAATAATTATAATAATTATTATATATTTATAAAAATTATTATATATTTATATATTTATATAATAATTATTATATATTAATTATAAATATATTTATATATTTATATAATAATTATAAAAATTATAAAAATGAGAGTTTTAATTTATAATAATTATTAGATATTTATATATTTATATAATAATTATTATATATTTATATATTTCACTTACAAAATTAATAATTATTATATATTTATATATTTCTATTCTGATTCATAATTAAAAATGAGTTATAATTTTTTGTTTAGTTTAATAAAATTAAAAAAAGATTTTGTCTTAATTTTATTTAATGAATAAATTTTATAGATAATTCTATATAATTCAAAATTTACTTATAAAATTAAAATGTTTTTGTTTTATATAAGTTAGTAAAATAATTTTTAACTTTAAAATTGTTTAGGAAATTTTGATTCACCTTGATTTTATTGATTCACCTTCATTTTATTGATTCACCTTGATTTTATACCTATTAATTGTATTGATTCACCTTGATTTTAATTTTTTAATAATTATTGAATTCTTTCGGAAGTGTATATCCGAAACATTCCAAGACCAATTTGGTCTTGGAATATTTCGGATATGCATCTCCGAAGACAGCCCTCTCCCAAAAAAAGATGTTTTCGGAAATGCATCTCCGAAAATCCAAAAAAAGGGGGTGTTTTCGGAAATGCATCTCCGAAAATCCAAAAAAAGGGGGTGTTTTCGGAAATGCATCTCCGAAAACACTTTTTTTTCGTGTTTTCGGAAGTGCATTTCCGAAATAAGACAAATTTTGAAACAAAAAGGCGTTTCGGAAATGCATTTCTGAAGTAAGGGTATTTTGGGTTTTTCACCAGAGGTGACCAAGAAAATAGGGAGGTGGGTAAAGAAATTCTCTTGAAGATTTCCACGCCAAAACTTCAGTCTATTGTTTCATCACATCCAAATGAAATGAGCAAAAGAAGTTGTAGTTCAAGGTAAATGTCGTTTAATTTATTCCTCATTGCTCACATTATTTTTGCTTTGAGTGCCCCTTTAAGTTGCATGACTATCTTTTGTCAAATAATAAATGGAGATTTAATTTGATTTGTGGTTTACATAATCATAAGATGTATGAATTCAAATTAGTCGCACATTCAAATTCAAGTCGCCTTATGTCGGAATAGAAAGAATTCTTTTCGGACATGACATTGAATATGGTGTTATTAACCAAGAAAATCCACTATGCTAGCTCGACAAGAAAAAATGGTCGAAACTCCACAAAATGTGAGTTTGCATATTTTTCGGCCAGAAGCAAGTTTTAAGTCGAAATACCAATGTTTGACGTTACTGAAGGATTTGATCTGAAACTTAGCGAAATTTTTCAAAAAGTTCAAAGATGCTCAATTTGACAAATTTAAGGACCTTTGACCAAGGCAAGTTTTCATCAAACCTAATAACAATTTTTTTTATCTAATTTGGAAGCACTAAAGACATGTGGAGATTGATTGAAGATAAGCAGGACATGCAAAGAATGACGTGTCAGATGGAGGATAGTTGAAAGTTGAAGAAAATTATTTTATAAATATTATAAATATGGATTCTAGTATTATGGTTGAGTGTGACAAATAATCATTGTAACCTTCAATATACACTAAAAATAGCGAGAAACTAGTTTTTTAAAGGAAATATATGTAATTATCCACCCATTTCTATTCATGCAAATAAAGTCTTTTTATTCTTTCTAAATAAAAATTTATAAACCCAGTTTTGGCTTCCACCACTAACCAAGTTTCAACTTCATCTGTGGCTCACAATCATTCCCTTGTTGAGTCCTCCTCAAGTATAATTTGCAATAGCTCAAATAAGTTAGTTAAAACACTAATTATTGGACCTTGAACTATGGTGCAAATTATCATGTGTGTTCTTCTTTACATGATTTAGCTCATATTACAAAATTAAGCCTGTAAAGTTAGTTTTCCCAATGGTAGTTTTGCATTTGTCAAGTATGTTAGTAACATCATTTTCCCAATAGATTAGTAAGGTATAGATTATAATCTATATCTTACTAATGTATTGTTTCTACTTCAACTCCACTTGAATTTAATTACAATTTGAAGGTTACACTAAACCATGAATTGTTATGTCGTATTTTATGGCAATACTCGTGTTTTGCAAGACTTTCTTGCGACACATCACTGACCAAGAGAAATCATTGTATGCATTTGTTTCTCATGCTAGTGACTTCATGTTAAGACTCTTTACTTGCTTCGGTTAACATTCAATCTAAAGGTGTGCACTGTGAAGCCCTCATTCTATAAAATCAGAATAAGGGCTTATGGGAAAACTATTTTGGATTGTCCACAATATAATGAAAAAGCTCAAGAGCGAACTTTTAGTAAAAAGGTGCACATAACACAAGAAAACAACTTTGCTCTCCAACTAATCAATCACCGTCCATTTCAATTAGAAGGTTGTCTACACAATACATTGCACCATGCACGAACGATTTTAATCGTTGTTGATATATAAGGGGAAAACTGTCATTTCAGGTATTCTAATTTATTTCTACTCACACATTGCTTCTCATTTTCTCTCACTGACTAGCGTTGAAATGCTAACTTTGCAGATCTCATTAATCTGTTGTATCGGAAGTATTGCTCCACCATAACGAGATATAACTCCACCGTCTCATCTTCTATTTCTAATTCTTAACCGAACAGAGAAGTTATTAGGTTGTGTATACTACACTTGTGCCACATATAAAATTTTTAATACCCATGGTAATAGATTATTATTATTATTATTATTATTATTATTATTATTATTATTATTATTATTATTATTATTATTATTATTATTATTATTATTACTATTATTATTATTATTATTATTATTATTATTACTATAAGGTGTTAGATTTAAAATTATTTTACTTTTTTTAAAAGAGGATAAATAAATTTTAATTAACTATAATTTTTATCATAAAAAAATGTCTTTAAAAAAATAATGATTTACATGGTTATCTGCAAATATTTCAAAATCTATAAATACCAGTCTGATGGATATCGGGCATAAGACTGATACGAATATCATATTTATTTAATCGAGGCACATAGCATGAGATTAGTATTTTATTCACGGGTATCCCTTGTCATTCTTATTTGAGTGAAAAACTTGGAGGAATTTAGATAGAGAGATTATTTTTATTTATAATTTAAAATCCTTTTACTTATGTGAAGTTATATAAGAGAATAGGTTTAGACAGTTTTGAAGTGTTTGAATAAATTATTTAAATATAATCTATATTATTACAAGAGAAAACCATACACAGCTCTCTCGTGAGGTCCATTAAAATGATTCTGACATCCTCTTTAGTTTTAAAATATATATTAACCTTCCATAAGTTTACATATAGTGACAAAAGTTTTTAATGGCAGATCAAAAATTATTAGTAAATGTCATTAATCCTACAGTTTTTGGTTGTCACTATAAACTGGAGGAGTGTGTTAATGCTATTTTATAGACCTCGAGGTAAGAGTGTTAAGTGGTTCGGGGAAATCCAAGTCAAACTGGAATCTTAACCAAACTAGAATCTTAACCAAACTATGGTGTTTGGGATGAACCGTTTTTTTAATTCGGGTAAACAAGGAGCCAACCCAATGAAACTCAATAACAATTAGTTCGGACATCGAACTTTCAATGTTCTACCCGCAAAGTTGTATACCCGAACCGACTATAATTAATTTTTATGATTCATATCATCATTATCATGGAAATTAGTTCCAAACATTCAACTTAGGAGAAATAGTGAAACATCGTATGTGGACAAATTTTACTATTTTAATTCAATTTTAATTTTTTATTTAAAAATTGCTCGTGCATTGAGTTAACCGAGTATAGAGCTACGAAACACCTTCATTACCATAATAAATAAAATAGTTAATTGCAGATTCAAAAAAAGCAAAATTTCAAAATAATCTTTCAGAAATACAATTTTGGCCTTTCATATTATGCAGAAACATTTTTTCATACATGACAAGAAATGTGGGGTATACATTTTTGACGTGAGAAAGATCCACCCTGTTCTTATGTAGAAACATATTTTTCCAATGTAGTTTCTATGCCAAAGCCACAAACTTCATATTTTCAAAAATCTATTGATACATAAAAAGGTCTGATAAAGGAAGTACTTCTATCACAGATATAATGATAAATCATTGATGAACCCTACCTCATTACAAGAATGAACATGACCATGACCATGAACAGGACCATGAAGAACTCTTTGAGCCAACCAAAAGAAACCTCAAAAACGTGAGTCATCAAACACCCATGGTTCATGCAGAAACAGCTCCCGGCCATTCATTTGGACGGTTCCAGCAGCAATATCATCTGCCCGCTTCCTTGAGGCTTCAGCTTTTCTGGCTGATGCAGCAGCGTCCTGCAGAAAGCAATCCAGATACTAGCAATTTAGAGAAAGGATTAAATTGGCAATTCCCAAGAATACAGCAAAATTTCTCACAAACGATTATCTTAAAAATGCTTCAACCTGTTCAACCAAGTAATCTCTTCATCATCATTTTGAACAGAAAACTGTTCCTATAATATTTACTTTAAATGCACCACACATTGTTAAAGTGGTCTTTAACGGTGTCATCAATGGCCGATGGTGGTCCATGGAGGAACGCCAAAATCCAGCCATACCGGCTGCTTTATGGCGCCAGCATAGCTTACTATGGCGCAAAAATTCACAATATCGGGTGATATATAACATCACCATTGATATTCACAATGGCGCCGCCGTGGCCGATATTAAATGACACTGGTCTAATTGCATTATAGGGTTGAAACAACAATACTGAGTAGCTTACCAAAGTCTTGAACCTTCAAAAACTACCCTCTAACAGATAAAAATATTGTTTTCCCTAATTATGGACCTCATAACAATCATAATTTAAATATTTATAAAAAATGATAACAAGAATTCAATAAATTATTGTAGAAAAACACAAAATTGAAATGTTAAAAGAAACCTAATTAAAAAGGGAAAGGGGGAAAAAGAAGAGACCTTGTGTCGCTTCCATGAGAGGAACTGGTCTTGTGTGAGGGTAGATGGAGAAGCGATTGGCGTCTCTTTTTGGTGATTTTCCTTCGTTTCAGTTTCTGCTCCCATCGTCTTCTTCGCACGGAATAATGAGTAATGAAGGAAGGGTATAGATGGTTGAACTGAATTGGAACAAATTATATTTTACACTTTTTCATGTTTTTATTGTTTTGTTTTTTCATTTTATGTAGGATTGAATAGTTTTCTAATAAAAGAAAGGGACATTTTATTATTGTTGAGAATGTGGTAAGGTGCATATAAGGTATTCGATAAAACGACGGAGTATTTTATTATTTTATCATTTTGTATGTCTTGAATAGTTTCATTGGTATTTTACCAATATTTTTATATGTCATTCATTATGTTTTACAGGCATTGATTTATAGGAAAATGGTCATAGTAGTTGGCTTGCTCATGCTCTTTTTGAGTGTTGTTAAAATGAAATATTTTTTAGTGCAGGTAGTTCTGAGGCTTCGATATTCTACAATTCTACCTGCTATTTTGATGAGTTTGTTTGGGAAGGCGCGTGGACGTACTTTGATGAGTTTGTACATAATTACACAAATTGTATAACTACTGCTCTTTTTCTACAGCCATACAATTTGCTTGAAGTAGATTGTCCTGCTTCATGGAAATTGTTCTCTCTGAGCATGACATTCAATGCTTATGAAGTTACACTTGCACATACATTTGTTTTGGATTCAACTCACTGTGAAATTATTTTCTCTTTGGGCATAATGGTATATCATGATTTCAAAGTCCCCTTCACCATCACCCTGGAAGGCTCAATCAAGATCACAATCAAGATCGAGGTTTGTGCCAATAAAAAGACCAAGATCTGACTCCCAAGGATTTTATTAGAGACTGTCACCAGATTGAAAAGTTCTACAAGCTTAAATCGCAACTTCCGACAACAGTCTGGACGTGAAGTCAACAGAGCAGTGCATCTTGTAGGTTTTTCTTTACAAATATTTATATTTCTTAACAATTTTATTTGTAGCTTTATTTTAAACTTTCTTTCCATATGTTCAATTGATTTCTGATTTTTATTACAGTTCAGAAGTTATGTTTGCGGCAGCGTTGCTTTTAAGTGACTTAGTATCGTGCTTCAACCAATAAAATCATCATCGTGTAGCTGCATTGGCTGAACTCGGTGTTGGTTTCATGATTTCCTATTTCAGACCTAAACTCAGTGTCTTTTTGCATCGATTCGGTTTCTTTGAGGTAAACACCAATTCATGTAATCAGTTCTGTTTTATATCAGCGCTGCTAAACTGAGTTTTTATATGTCAGTCATGTTGTTTTGTATTGCTTAGGCTATAATAATTGCAAATAAGGTGCTTACTTTTCTATCTGGTTAGCTTCTTGTATTTCAATGTGTATACAGAATTAAAGCTGAAATCCAATGAAACTCGGGCATATATCGATGCAGTTTGTGGGACTGGTGTGGTTGTCCCTCCTTTAAGTGTCTGCAATACCATGCCTCTTATGTAATCTAATATATTTCATTTTCTACTTTTCCCTAAAACCTATAATTGGAATTAAACACGGCATTTTTTTACAGTTAAATATATTTTTTATTTCGTTGTGAAAAACAAATGCGCGTACAACACCAGTACCCGTGCGGATGCACGGGTATCCCACTAGTTATATTTTACACTTTTTCATGTTTTTATTGTTTTGTTTTTTCATTTTATGTAGGATTGAATAGTTTTCTAATAAAAGAAAGGGACATTTTATTTTTATGTTTGCTAGAAAATTTTCAATAAGCAATTTTAATAACGTTTTTTTTACCGGCCTTTTTAATAACGTTAAAACTAAATTTGTTTAATTTTTTTTAATTTTTAAAGAGTTTAAAGGAAGTGCATTTTTTTACGACCAATCAAAATTCTTACACTTATTATATCATATTAATTTTTTTAAATTAAAATTGTATTTTAATTCGATACATGATTGTAATGGTGACAGGATAAAAATAATTTTTCTCATTTTTAAATAATTTTTGACATGCAATTTTCTTAATACATTTTCCTCACTAGCGACCGACTCATAATTTAGTTAAACATAATAAATAGATTTGAAAAACAATATATGAATTATACAATAAGGTAATTTAACTTTGTACTTGTTATAAGTATAATAAAGTATAATAGTTGGGAATAAGGATGACAATTGGTATGGTGCCAGATTGAAAATATTCCATATGTGAGTTTATATTTATGTGGCCTCCAACATTTATACATGTAGTAATATCTTATGAATAGTTATGTGGTTTCATCCAGGGCGAAATTGTTATGTGATGGAGACCGTAATACGAAGTATTATCATTTGAAGACTGTTGCTAGAAGGAGGAGTAACAAGATCCTCATGCTCAAAGATAACAGTGGTATATAGATAGAGGACAGGGATCAGCTCAAAGAGTTGGTAAATGGCTACTACAAAAAGTTATTCAGTATTGATAACAATTGGACCTGTTGGACAAATACTAACACAAGCTTCCCTAGACTGTTGGAAGGAGATATTGATATTTTGAATGGTAAGGTTAGTAAGGAGGAAGTTAAGCAAGCAATTTTTGATATGAAGCCATGGAAGGCTCCTGGTCCTGATGGCTTTCCTGCGGGTTTCTACCAAAAATTGTGGGGAGTGGTAGGAGATAGCGTTTGTAGTTTGGTTCGTCAATTATGGGAAGACCCGAGCGAGATTGTGCATATTAATAAAACTGATATTTGTCTGATTCCTAAGATTGATAACCCGAGCATGGTGGCTCAATTTAGACCAATCTCTTTGTGTAACACTATATACAAAGCCCTGAGAAAGATTGTGGTTGGAAGGCTTAAGAGGCATATGGATAAGCTTATATCTCCTTATCAAACAGGTTTTGTTCCTGGTAGACTTATCCATGAGAACATTATTATTGCAAAGGAGGCCATGCATACAATGGACAAGATGAAAGGGAAAAAAGGTGCGTTCGTAATTAAAGTCGATTTATCTAAAGCCTATGATAAGTTGAGTTGGGAGTTTGTTTGGCAAATTCTAAGATAAATTCAAATTCCGGGAAACATGTTAAATGTCATTATGCATGCAATCACTAGTGTCGAAACTAACGTTAATTGGAATGGAAGTAGAAATGACTTTTTTAGACCGCAAAGGGGTATTCGCCAAGGTGATCTCATGTCTCCTTATTTGTTTGTTATGTGCATGGATAAACTGTCTCACTTAATCGTAGATGAGATAGAGAGTAAGAGATGGAAAGGAATCAAGTTGGGAAGAAATGGAATTATGGTTTCTCACCTTATGTTTGCTGATGATCTATTGATTTTTGGAGAAGCATTGGAGAAACAAATTTCGTGTGTTTTGGAGACGCTTGATAGGTTTTGCAAAATGTCGGGCCAGGAGATAAGTCAAGAGGAGACTTGTATTCTTTTTTCAAACAACGTGAACAGAAGCATGCAAGTTAAACTCCAACGCATGACGAAATTCAGACATGTAAAAAGCTTTGGCAAATACTTGGGCGTGCCATTAAGTGGGAAAAAACTAAAGAGCCAGGATTTTCAGTATATTGTAGATCAAGTGGCTGCTAAACTTAGCTGTTGGAAGAAACACAATTTGGCTCTAGCTGGGAGACTCACTTTGGCTAAGAGTGTAATTGAAGTTATACCTCTTTATCCTATGATGACAAATAAACTTCCTCGGTCTTGCATTGATCAAATCCATAATCTGCAGCGAAATTTTGTCTGGGGGGACACTGAAGATAATAGGAAAATGCATGCTGTTTCGTGGGAAACTGTTACGCAGCCAAAGTTTCTTGGGGGTGCGGGATTGCGGGACCTAAATATTGTGAACCAAGTGTGTTTAATGAAGCTAGGTTGGAACATGATTAATCACTCAAATGATCTCTGGTGTAAAGTATGGAGAAGGAAATATAATATCCAAGAACGCACTGCTAGTCTGAATTCCAGAAGCATAGACTCGAGTTTATGGAGGGACGTGGTTCGATCGTTACCGCTCATGCAAACTGCAGGATCTTGGTTAGTTGGTGATGGTACGACTATCAGGGCGTGGGAAGACAGTTGGATTGGCCAGGAATTTCGGTTGATTGATCATATGGCTACAATTCCAGGACATCTTATAAATGCTAAAGTTTACGATCTTGTAACTCAGGATGGTGGTTGGGATTTCAGTTTGATGGAAAGTTGGATGCCGGTGCATCTGATGGATAAAATCAAAGCTTGTGTGCCGCCAAGCTTGGACCATATTACTGACGTTTTTTATTTTGCAGGAACGGGTAACCAAGAGTTTTCGATCAAGGAAATGTTTAAGACGATAGCAGGCCATAATGCAGAAATGGTGGATAGAGATTGGAATTTAATTTGGAAAGCTTCGGTGTCGGAGCGCTGTAAGAGTTTTGTGTGGCTGCTCAAGCATGACCGGTTGCTTACGAATCTCAGTAAAAGTAGGAAAGGTCTCGGAAGTGCGGGGTGTAAGCTTTGTGGAAACGTTTGCGAAACTACAATTCATGCAATGCGTGATTGCAATAAGTGCCTATCGGTTTGGATGAGCCTGGTTCCAAATGATCTTCGGGGGGCTTTTTTCACAGCTGAGTTAGGAGATTGGATCAGCATGAATCTCAATTACAATGGCAGTAGTAAGCTTAATTGGAGAAGCACATGGATCATAACTTGTCATGCCCTTTGGTCGTGGAGAAATCTTAAGGAGCACAATACGGATTATACGAGACCTCCGGAGCCTATTGTGCACATTCTTCAGAGAAACGAGGATTATAAGCAAGTCGTGCGGTTGTTCAAAAGTCACAGCGAAGTTGAGAATGTCAACAAGTTTATAGGATGGAAACCACCTACTAGTAAAATGGTTAAACTTAACACTGATGGATCTTGCAATTCTGATAATGTTGCTGAGTGTGGAGGTATATTGCGTGATCATTATGGAAATTGGAAAGGAGGATTCTCCAAGTTTGTGGGTAGTTGTAGTGCCCTAATGGCTGAATTTTGGGGTGTTTTAGAAGGGATAAAACTATCAAAAAACCTAGGCTTTAACCAGTTGGAAATTAATGTTGACTCCTTGATAGTTGTCCAAGCCATTGAAGAAGGAAAGGTGGGAACAGTCGAGTGTGTTACTATCCTTCAGCGAATCATGGATGTTTTGTCCACTTTTGAAGTCGTAGTGATTTCTCATGTTTACAGGAACTCAAATTCTTGTGCCGATTGTTTGGCTAAGCGTGGTTGTTTGCAGAGGGAGTTTGTCATTTACAAGGAGCTTCCGCAATTCTTAAGGGATTTTGTAGAGTTAGATGCTAAGGGAATTGTTTCCCCTTTTGTTGAGTTTGTGTAGTTGTTTTCTTTTTTTGGGCTTTGGCCCTCCATCTTATCAAAAAAAGTATTCATACTTATTTACCCGTATTTTTATTTTATTTTATTTTAAAATTTTAATAACAATTATATTAAAATGCGTATAAGTTTATAGTTTAGTTAAGAAATAAACAGACACTTATATTAAAAATGCGTATAAATTTAATGGTGATGTATTTAATAAAATTGTTAAACATATTTGTGCATATAATAATAATAATAATAATAATAATATAAATATATATAGTGCAGGTATGGGGCGCAGTGGATACTAAGATACTCATATCCATATTTGTGAGTTTTATCCTACCCGTTGTGGGTAATTTTAGCGGGTATCCACTGAGGATGAGTCGAATTTTCATCCCTAGTTGGAAGAGAGTATGCTCTTGTAAGAATTTCGAGAGACTGTATATTTTTCTATGGAGTTAATGGATGATCTCTTCGTTGGAATGTTTATAAGAGTCTCCATGAAATTTATTCGATTCAATAATCAGTTTATCCCCCTTTTTTTAAGAGTATGTAACATTATTGAGGAATGGTTTCCTCTTTTCTTGGAGAAATGACCTCTTCCCCGTGATTCGGTCAAGACTATTAGTTTCTCCACACGTCTCCCAAGCCACTTGCAAGGTAGAATGGATAAAGAATTGTGTGTTCGGATTGGGCGACCATGCGAATATTGTTGCATTTTTCATAATTTGGTCATGGATCCTCCCTTTTTAGGCCCAATACAATCATCACAATCCACAATCTATTAAGCATGGAAAGGGTGAAGTGATTTAATTCGAACGTACTGTGATCTTAAAAGTTATGGAGTGATTAGTTTCTAGGACAAGTCTCTTGGACATATGACTTCATACACAATAGAGGGTGAATTGTGGAGGTTTGAAAAGTGATAATTTAAAACAAAATTATTTGAGAAATCAGAGTTTAAAATCATTTTATAAAATACTTGAAAATATGCGGCAGAAAAATGTTTTGGAAAACAAAAGAGATAATGAAAGAGAAATAACACTGGAGAATTATACAGGTTCGTCGAGAAAACCTAATCATGTCTCCAAGAATTGTTCTTGAGAGTATCCATTATACTTGAGAGCTTTTAGAAAGGTATGTCAACGAACCCTCTTTATACAAGAAAATGAAGTTTCAGGATAACTTTTAACCGAACACCGAACAAGGCTTGAAGCATTTAATCTCCAAACCAAACTTAGATTTTGAACAAATTGATCTCAAACCAAGACGCAATTTTTTGTTGGTTATCCTCTAAACGGAACCAAAATTTTACACAGGTTGACCATGAACAAAATCAAGATTTTTACCAGGCTGATCTCAAACCTATTGCGTTTTCACGTCAAGCTGAACTCAAAAACCAAGTGAGATTTTAACTAGGTTGATCTCTATAAATTCAAGCTTTTAATAAAGATGTTTTGATGAAGACAATCAAGATTGTGAGGATATGATCAAATGATAAAGTATAAAGAAACTACTTAAATGACTATGTTATGGAAGATTAAGCAAGATGGTAAATATGGTCTTTCATATTTATATATAATGTAAGTGCTCAAACCATATTAAAATAATCATAACATATCATACCAATTTCATAATTTTGCATGTTTTAATTTTTCATCTCGAAAATATTTTTTCCATTACATATATCTTATGCATGCTTTCAGTGAATGATGAACATACTCCAATGGTGGAAAGACATGTATTAAGTTATTCAATGGTCATAGGTTTGAATCTTGTGTATGTCACTTTTTAACTTAGAAATTTTTGCAAAATTTCAAAACTTGAAAAACCATTTTCAAAGGCAAACAATAGATTGCATGGATACATCAATCGATCGGTACAATTTAAATTTGGAAATTTTTTAAGGCGTCAATAGATTGCATGGATACATCAATCGATTGTCATTAGTTAAATTTGGAAGGTTTTAAGACTACAATCGATTGCAAGCCTTGGTCAATTGACTGTAAATGTTAGACTATGCTAAGGCTAATTTAAGATCTAAAAGGCATTAAAAGAAATTGACATTAAACAAACTTCATACTTTCTTCATAACTCTCACAAAGGAGAAGATACATTTAAATAGCTAGGGTTTACCCCTTACAAAAGGGCCATGGGCCATAAACGAAAATTATAAAGTTGAAGATAAAAGACAAACTGCTAAGGGCACCCCTTTACAAATAATAATCTTTTAATGAGGCTGGAATTCTCTTAATCCTATTGGGCCTAATGGGCTGTCTATCAATACCTATAACCTCTTAAGGAACCTTGTCCTCAAGGTTCATGGAAGGAATTGGGCCCGGATCGTGAAATTGCTTGGAAAGCCCATCCGCAAGAGGTGTGAAGTGGGTAGGGTTTTGTGAGGATATGGGAAAATCTTGTGGACAGAACAAATCTGAAGAGATAGGGTTGGGAAACGTGCTAACACGCTTGGGAGAGAAACGAGGCGTGGAAAAAGGAAAAGTGTTGGAAGAATCTTTGGTAGTGGGTAACAGTTGTGCTGTGGGTTTGATTTGGACCATTGGATCCACGATCAAGGGTGGAGATGAGACCAGCAAAGGACCGTTGGGGATAGTGGGGGACAATTGTGCACATGGGTTGGCGTGAAGAGTTGATGAAACAGAGTTGTACTTGGGAAATGGGGCCTTGGGGTTGGAAAAATCACTTAAGTCTAAGTTCTTTTTCGGTGAAGTGGTCATAAGTGCATTTTTTGTTTTCCCAGAGTTACACGCCTCTCTCTTGTCATCTTGCTTCAGCTTTTCTTTCTCATGTTCCTTTTCACCCCTTTGAGTTCCAAATGTCTTATGTGTTACCGAAGGTACCAATCTGGGTAACTCATCTCTGTATATCACCTTTTCCATGCTTGTTTCATCTACTGTTGTCGTTTCAGAAGTCAAAGGAAATGGTGTGTGGGGCGGAAGTGGTCTGAAATCCTTTTCCGGTGTGGTTCCGAAATATGGTCGCAGAAGGGAGACATGGACTACCGGATGTATTCGCGAGGATGAAGGGAGGTTCAACATATAAGCAACCTGGCCGATCCTCTTGATGATGGTGAACGGACCAAAGAATCTTGGAGCCAACTTTTGTGACGAACGTTTGTAAACGGTTTTCTGGCGATATGGTTGTAACTTGAGGAGAACCAAATCATCAGGGTTGAAGGTATAATCTATCCGCTTAATATTGGCTTGCTTTTCCATTTGAATACGGCTTTTCTGCAGATCTGTTTTTAACGTGTTTAAAATTTCCTGGTGTTCTTGCAAGATGACTTCCAAGGTTGGTTCATGGACAGATCCGGTCAGATACGCGGAGATTGAAGGAGGATCGCGGCCATACAACGCACGAAATGGAGTTGTTCTTATAGCCGAGTGATAAGATGTGTTGTACCAGTACTCTGCAAGGTGAAGATACTTGTACCATTGATGCGGATGGTTGCTTGCAAAACACCTGAGGTATGTTTCCACCGATCTATTCAAAACCTCTGTTTGTCCGTCCGTTTCGGGATGATATGCAGTGCTATAGTTTAACGTGGTAACCTGTGTCTTGTGAAACTCTTTCCAGAAATTACTCAGAAACAGGGGATCACGGTCAGTTACAATGCATCTGGGGGGGCCATGAAGTCTAGCAATTTCTACCGTGAAACGCTGTGCAATGTCTTTTGCTGTATATTTTATTGGTAAAGCTATGAAGTGTGCAGATTTTGAAAGACGGTCACAAATAACCCAGATGCATGTGTGCCCGAAAGAATAACCCAGATGCATGTGTGCCCGAAAGAATTTGGAAGGTGTGTGATAAAGTCCATTGATATGTCATCCCAAACCTTGTCTGGAATAGGTAAAGGTTGCAATAATCCCTTCTTCTTCTGTGTTAAATATTTGCTATGTTGACATACATCACAATATTTGACCATGTGCTTGACATCTTTGTATATCCCTGGCCACGAGAACGATTTTGAGACACGTGAAAGGCTTGCCTTGACTCCAGAGTGTCCTGCAGTGGGAGTGGCATGGAATTCGTGCAATACCTGTTGTCTGAGACGTTCAATATCAGGTATGAATAATCGTTCTTTGTAGAACAATAATCCATTTGATACTTTGAAGTTATCTTTTTCTGTCTCTGTTGTGAAACATTTTGCAAGCAATTGTTGACCTGCCTCATCTTTCGTATAGAAATTGCGGAGTTTGGTGAGCAGATCAGGAATGGCAGATGAAAATGCAAGCAGCACGGGATCCTCCGAGGAGTACTGCCTGCTTAGAGCATCAGCAACCACATTCGATTTTCCAGATTTGTAAAAAATTTCGAAATTAAAACCTTGTAATTTCGAAGCCCATTTTTGTTGTTCTGGAGTCTGGATTTTCTGGAGTAGCAAATTTCTTAAGCTCTTCTGATCTGTATAAATGTGAAATTCTTGGCCAATCAAGTACTGACGCCATTTTTTTATTGCCTTTGTTACAGCGTACATTTCGCGAACATATGTTGACGATGCCTGCATGCGGGGACACATCTTCTTACTGAAAAATGCTATGGGGTGACCATCCTGCGACAAGACAGCACCTATAGCTACTCCTGAAGCGTCCGTTTCAACTATGAATCTTTTTGTAAAATCTGGTAGTGTTAAGACCGGCATGTCGGTCATGTGCTTCTGTAATGCTGTAAAGGCCTCTGTTGCCTCTGTACTCCAAACAAATCTAGTGGAACGTAAAAGATCGGTGAGTGGAGCGGCGAGTGCGGTGTATTGTTTCACAAATCGACGATAAAATCCGGTAAGGCCTAAAAATCCTCTGAATGCCGTGAGAGAACGTGGCTGAGGCCAGTCTAGTATAGCTTTAATCTTTTCTGCATCTGGTGCGACTTTGCCTTCACAAATTACATGACCCAAGTAGTGGACCGTAGGAACTACAAATACACATTTTGACAACTTCACCACGTAACAATTAGCGGCTAATAGTTCAAAAACGACCTGCAGATGAACTAAATGATCACAAAAATTGGAACTATATATTAGTATATCATCAAAAAAAAAACAAGACAAACTTTCGTAGGTAAGGTCTCAATAGATCATTCATTGCTGATTGAAACGTAGAGGGTGCGTTTGTCAAGCCGAAAGGCATAACAAGGAATTCATAGTGTCCGTCGAAAGTACGAAAAGCAGTTTTATGTGTATCTTTTGATGCCATTCGGATCTGGTGATAGCCTGAGCGTAGGTCTAATTTGGTAAAGATTTTAGCTGAACCGAGTTCATCTAGCAACTCATCAATTGTGGGTATGGGAAATCTGTCCTTCACTGTTACTGCATTCAGAGCCCTATAGTCAACACAAAAATGCCAGGTTCCATCTTTTTTTTGACTAATAGAACAGGAGAGGAAAAATGACTGTGACTAGGAACTATGAGTCCTTCTTTTAACATGTCAGAAATGATTGTAGTCATAGCTGTTTTTTGGGAATGGGGGTATCTGTAGGGTTTCACATTGATAGGAGCTGTGTTTGGTAAAAGATTTATGTGGTGATCATGTGGTCTTGGGGGAGGGAAACCAATGTGATTCTGGAAAATTGATGGATATTTATGAAGAAGTTTGGAAAGTTGAGGGTGGGTGTCATTTGAGAGGTTGGTCAAAGGGTGGGCTTCGCTGGGAGGAGTTTGTGGTGGGGTTGGCTGAAAAATCATTAGGTGTAAGGAGGAGATGGAATTTTGGTGAACAAGTTGTTTGAACTGATGAAAGGTGGTTTGTTGTGGTAAGGAGGCAGAATCTCCTTGTAGGGTCATGGAAATATTGTTGTGATTAAATGTGATTGAGGGAATAGAAAAATTAGCCTGGATGGTGCCAAGTGTTCATAGCCAAGCCATCCCTAGGACGACATCTGCACCTTCTATACGTAGTAGATAGAAAGGGAGTTTGAAATTTTTGTCTTGGAGTGTGAGTTTTACGTTGTTACAAATTCCTTCACACTGGAGGTGTGACCCATTGCCAACCATAATAGAAAATTGAGGGATAGGAGTAGTAGGAAGGTTAAGATGATGAGCAATTCGGGGCTGAAGTATGTTGTGAGTGCTACCGGTATCTACCAAAACCATAACAGTGAGGCCTCCAATTAGTCCTTTGAATTTTAGTGTTTGAGGCGAAAACTGACCCGTTAAAGCTTGTGTTGACAATTGAAAATAGGTGTTCGCTGGTTCTGTTTGTGTATCACCATCTTTTTCCTCTTCAGCCAATTGATTATGGTCAAAAACCTCTTCATCACTCAAAAGAATCAAGAATCTGCCCGTAGAACATTTGTGACCGGGAATGAGCTTTTCATCACAATTGAAGCACAACCCTCGGGCTCTCCTCTCTTGAATTTGGGCTTGGGATAATTTTTTTATGGGTGAGTGGGAAGGCTGGGTGGTGTATGGGCTTTTGGGACGAAAAGGGACTTGGGCAGAATTGGAGGTATTAGGTTTTTGGGTGGAGGCAGTGGTGGTGGATGGATTTGGTTTTGGGTAAGGACTAACATAGGGTTTAGAGAATTTGGGCTTAGAATCCTTAAGTTTGGCTTCAATCAATTTTGCTAACCCAATTGCTTGAGATATATTTGTGGGTTTTTGAATTGCCATCTCATTTCTAATATCAGCATTAAGACCAGAAATAAAACAATTTAATATGGCATCATGTGGCAGTCCCACCACTTGATTGCCCAATTGTTCAAACTTTGTTTGATATTCCACAACAGTTCCATCTTGCTTTAATTTGAACAATTCTGCCTGATGGTTATCATATGTGGATGGGCCAAAACGTAACTCTAAAGCTCTTGTAAATGAGGCCCAATCCATTAATAAATGACTATGATGCATCCACTTAAACCAACTTAATGCAGCACCTTTCATATAAAAAGAAATTAAGGACAAACGGTTTTCGGGTGGCGTGTTGTAAAAATTGAAAAATTGCTCCGCTTGAAATAACCAATCAAGTGGTTCGGACCCATCGAACATAGGGAGTTCAAGTTTAGGTGTACGAGGTGTTGGTAAGGTTGGGATATGGGAGAGATTGGGATATGAGGGTTGGGGGGATGTCATACCCCAATTTTTGACCCTAAGATCATATATAATTCATATCCCAATCATTAATCAAGAGCTTCACTTGGAAGTTTTGTTTGTGGTGTTGCACTCACCTCATCAATAAGAGGGACCGTCAAGCACCAATGATTGTTTATCTTGTATGCATATTATACTAACCCAAATACCAAAAATATTGCTTTGTTTCTTTGTAGGCTTTTGTTTTGTAGGTACCAAGCCAAGACATGCAATAAACAAGACATTTTCCACATTTTGGACTGATGAAATCGATTTCCCTCTTGGGTAAATCGATTTCCATACAGCAATTTTCAACAAAATCACATTCTGGACAGCATGAAATCGATTTCCCTCCTGAGCAAATCGATTTCCCTAGTGTATTTTGCGCCAAATTCTCTTCTGGAACAGAGTGAAATCGATTTCACTCCTGGGGGAAATCGATTTCCTTAAGGCGAAATTCAAAAAAAATAGAGAGGGAAGCTTGATTTGATTTTGGCACCTATTTTCTCTGACCATTTTTGTCATTTTACCAATTTTCCACATCACCAAAATAATTCCCTTCATTAATTCCATTTTAACCTCATTTTACCATTTTTTACCATTTAAATGCCACTTTAATCACCAATTAAACACAAGTTAATTAACCAAGAGCAAATGACCAAATTGCCACTACTCTTGCTCTCATCCTATAAATAGAGGCCACTACTCTCTCATTTCTCAAGCTTTGAGAGCCAAAAAACCCCTTGCAATTTCTCTTCTCATCCCTACCAAATTCACCAAAGCTCTTTGTTCTTTCATAAAGTTTGTGAGTCACACCTTGAACCTCACAAACTTTGAGCTAAGCCACCTTTCATTTCACTCTTTTTCTTCAATTGTTGAGAGATCAAGATTTGTGTTGGTAATTCTTGAAGTAGATCTAAGTTTGTTCAAGATTTGGTAATTTTCCTCATCTTTATTCATCCATCATAATGTGATTCTTTTGTGCTTGTATGTGATGCATCTTTGATGCTATATTGGTCCTATTTGATGGTGATTTGATGGAAAATTCGTGCTCCAATTGATATGTGATCATAAGGTGTTTGTATGTTTGCTTAAGTCAAGTTTTATGCCTCCTAATGCTGATTTTTTGAAAACTGCACAGAGGAAATCGATTTCCTCCTTAGGGAAATCGATTTCCATTATGTTTCTGCGCCATATTTGAAAACCTGCACTAAGGAAATCGATTTCCTCCTTAGGGAAATCGATTTCCCCTGGGACAGAATGTGTTTTTTGCCTTTTTTATGCTTGTTTTGGCTTCCTTCTTCCTCCACTTCATTAATATCATTGGATCTAGGATGTTGATAGGTTTGAAATGACCAAATCCATAATATTAGATGAATGATATTAATGATAATGTGAGTTGATTATCTTTTATGTTTTTTTATCTTTTTCTTCTCCTTTTTTTCTTTTGATCGATGAAAGTCTTAATACTTTGAGAATTCTAATGGATTCTTAGTAAAGACTAGATCGTTACCTATTTTCTTTTCGTGCGGTATTGCTTTCGGAGAATGATCTACATATCATTTCTCTCGCATGCATTAGCACATAAAGTTTTGACCGGCCTCGTTGTAGGGTGATTTCTACATAAATCACTTGGCGATCTGCTTAACATAGCGCAATATTTTGTGTCCCGAATAAAAAAGATCAAATATGGAAGAGAATTGTATGCGGTTGATTTAAGACTTATGGAGGTTTATCGTGTAGTCGCTATGATTTTATCAAGCTTCTGATAAATTTCCATTGAATTTAAATCCGAGAACATCCTTCACTCACCATCGATCTTCCCTACTAACTTTGATAACATACTTGACAAGTTTCAAGATGGTTATCTTTAACATCTAACAACTAACTTTAATTTCCGCAATTTATTATATTGCTATTTATATTTCTCGCTTTACCGCTTTATTTTATCATTTCATCATATTTACATTCCGCTATTTTTCCTTTGTCCATTTGGACGTTTATATTCCGTTATTTTCTCTTTGTCCATTTGGACATATGTTTATGTTTCCGCCATTTTCTCTTTGTCCACTTGGACCATACTTTACTTTTATGCTAAAACACTAATAATCAACAAAAATCTAAAAAACACCTAAGGCTCTCTTTTGGACTATTGGTTACTATCCCTAGCATTTTGGAGATTCAGACTTATGGACTTAGTGCCTATGGACCCTTATTCTGTTGTTACTCTGCTGTTATTCTGTCTGTCTGGCATTGGATTGTTGTCTGTTTGTATGTGCAGGTATTTCCTTGAAAGCCCTTGATGGTCAATTCCAAGGCATTGATATAAGGATTTTACCCGAAAACAGTCGTTACTCTGCCCGATTTTCGCCAGAATTTTAATGTGCTTAATGCAAAGTGGTGCTAAGATAATAAATTCATCTGGATCCCCAAGTGGTAATGTGATGGTTTAGTATTGATATTCCAAAGGATGGGAAATCTACCTTGACTCACAATGTCAAGTGTTGGCTTCTTATTTCGGTTAGACCGTTTCTTTCCTTAGCTTTTATTTTACGCAATAGGATAGCCTCTTCATCTCCTCCCACTTCTTAGATTTTCAAAATCTTCTCCCTTTTTCAAAAACCTTCTTATGTTTGTAAAACCTTTTAAAACTCTTTCTTTAAAAATATCTTTTGCCCTTAGTGGATTTTTCTTCAAAAACTTAGACACCGTTAATTGTCGAAACGAGTGGTTATACCCCACGATTTTTAAATTGATTGATATAATGAGATCTTTTCCGTGTGAGAGAGCTAGTGGCATACTCGTTGATTTTATCCGAGTTGGAGCCCTTCTTTCATTTGCGATGCAAAGAACTCGTTTGTTCTCATGCTCAAGATCAATGGCTGAGTATTTCTCTCCGACGACGATAAAGTGTTTATTCGTTTTAAAAAAAACGTTTTTCCCTTTAAGCGGAACTACATTAGCTCTGACTTCTCCATTGCACCGAGGAGGTATGTAGGCACAAAGCTTAACGCTTTGCCGAGCTTATTTTAAAAATAAAACGAACCCTTTTTTTAGCACACACGACACAAATTTTCAAAAAGGTTCCTGTGGAGTACCACAGATATGAGGGGTGCTTTAAACCTTCCCCTTGTATAATCAACACCCGAACCTGAGTTCTCTTCCTTGTTTTAAAAGCAACTTTGGGTTTTTCGTTCTTTTCCCTTTTCCTTTGAAAAAATAAAGCGCGGTGGCGATTTCAAATGAAATATTGATTCGAGTCAATCCTATGGCTTCGATATCAGATTTTCCCCGCTACAGGAGAAAATTGGGAAAAAGGAATATGTTGTGAAAATGGAATGTTGAAGGGTTGGGAGGATGATAAAATGGGGGGAATCAGAGGGTAAGGTACAAAAGTGGTGGAAATGTGAGGATTAGGTGCTGAAACCCTAGAATGAGAAGGTGGGTTATGTACCATACCTGAGGGTAAAGCTGTTCCGTGAACAGTAGCATAGCTTGTATGATTGACTGTTCCGTGAACAGTAGCGGACCCTCCGTGAACAGTAGCGGACCCACCGTGAACAGTAGCGGGCCCAGCAGAGGTTACTGTTCCGTGAACAGTACCCGAACTTGTTGTAATAGCTTGCTGTAGCTCTTTTTGGAGAGAGATTTTGGTGATGGCTGATCGCGACTTTACGTGTCTATAAATCTGATGACTTCAAGTGCACAGTCGTGTCGTGTAGTTTTAAAAGATATCGAATCCACAGGGACTATGAATCGATCTACCGTTATCTAAAGTTA